>NC_135783.1:203131446-203338946 GCF_051106095.1 Pogona vitticeps
ACTAAGGTTGAGAACCGTAGATGTATATTGACCTACTCTAACCGTCTGATCGCATTCAGACAAAAAACTGTATCTACATACAAGTGGAATATGGAAGTCTAAGTCCCTTAGTTTAACCGTCAGCCTCTGAGGGTGGATGGTATTAAAGCTGAGCTGAAGTCCACAAAAAGCAGCTGTACATAGTTCCCCCACTGCTCCACATGTGACAATGCAGTATGAAGGACTATAGCTACAGCACCCTTTGTTGATCTATTTGCTCTATATGCAAGCTGGTGGGTATAAAAACTCTGAGGGAGAGATGATGTAATATAACTCTGAACCAGTTTTTAAAACATTTTATGTATGTATGTATGTATGTATGTATGTATGTATGTATGTATGTATGTATGTATGTATGTATGTATGTATGTATGTATGTATGTATGTATGTATGTATTTATTTATTTATTTATTTATTTATTTATTTATTTATTTATTTATTTATTTATTGCATTTATATGCCGCCCATCTAGACATGGTCTATTCTGGGTGGCTCACAACATACAAATAGCAAACAATTTAAAATATACACAATTTACATAGATAAAAACAGAAAAATATATAATCAAAGAACTTACAATTTTTAACAATCAATGTAACATTTCATCACTATAACCCGTGGAATTTGTGAAGCTGCCAAAGCCTTAGACAAGCAATTGCAGGCTCTTACTTTTATGAGTGCCATTAGGTTAAAGCGAGCCTATGTAGCCTTTTGCTTTGCTTTACATGTGCAATTGTTGAAATTTCGCTTATACTAGATGTGAATCCAGAAAGAAATAAACCCTTATTTTGCCTTTTTGTATTGCAGGAAAATGGACTAACTGTGCTGGACAGGGAGGACATGATCAGGAATCTCAACACTTTTGACTTTATTAACACTTTTTTTCCAACACTGAAAATTTTGGTTAGTCAAATATTGAAACTGAGTATAATTAGCTCTCCACCACAATTCTCTCTGGTGCCCAATTTGGCAGTTTGGGTTTGGACCCATTTGGTCCTGAGCTGATCTGTTTGTAATTTGCAGAATGAGCAACAGAAGTTGAAAATTGGTTAAGGTGATGATGTAGAAATATCACTTGGTAAATCTTCAAAAATCTTTGAGCACCCATCAGTGTGGAATCAATATAATACAAGGTGGAAATACAACTTAAAACACTCTAAAAGCACTGAGAATTTTGATAGTGGCACATTGTCTTTAAGTTGCAAGCTTTTTTCAATAGTCTATAGGCCTATGAGAGCTGTCTATTTTGTTGATTATTATTAAGGTCTGATCAACCTTTATCAGAAGAATATTGCTTAAAACTCTATGGGGTGATTCCTGGAAAATCAAAATGGGTTTTAACACACACACACACACACACACACACACACACACACACACACACACACACACGCACATGCACACGCACACGCACACACACACACGCACACACGCACACACACACACGCACACACACACACACACACAGAGAGAGAGAGAGAGATTCAATATCCTAGGAAAAGGCCTTGGGTATAAAAATGTGGATTTTAAAAACTTGAATAGTATTAAATCAATTTTACTAAAATGAGGGGTTTCTGTACTGTTCAGCATTGTTCCTTTCTACTTCAAGCCTACTTATCAAACCTAATATTGAAATTAGCTCAAGAAATTAGCAGAAATTTAGCACAAGTATTGAGTTCAGAAATTAAACTGAGTATGATTAGCTCTCCCTCACAATTCTCTCTGGAGCCCAATTTGGCAGTTTGGTTTTGGACGTATTTTGTCCTGATCTGACCTGATTCTGATGTGAGTTCAAACATCTGAAATCTGAGTGATCATGCTGTCCACTGATTTTCACTGGGAAACAAAAATGACTTATTTTTCTTTTTCACCTTACTGCAAATCTGTGCTGAATCTTTGCAATAAATAATTGTTTTAACCTGTTATAAATGTATACTGCTGAGTGGGTGTTTTATTTTTGTAATTTGCAGAATGAGCAACAGAGGTTGAAAATTGGTTACGGTGATGATGTAGAAATATTACTTGATAAATCTTCAATATCTTCAAGCACGCATCAGTGTGGAATCAAATATAATAGAAGGTGGAGATACAACTTAACACTCTCTAGAAGCAGTGACGCTTTCGATAGTGGCACGTTGTCTTTAAGTTGCAAAGTTTGTTACTGTATATTCTCAAGTGAAAGCTGAGGGGAATATTTGAGTTGCTGCAATTAGAAAGCCTAGTTTCTCTATATAACATAAGATTGAACTGAAAAATGGAAATCATGAGTAAGGTTTATACATCTATATCATTACAGAAGAGTTTTTAAAGCCATTGCTTTAAATTTGTCTCTAATTTAGAAGGCATAATTATTTAATTTATTGTTACAGTATACAACAGTGGCCACAAATAATCTTGGTGGAATATTCTCAAGCTCAAGATCCCCCTCGTCACTCCACATCAGGGTGCAGGGTGGCTTTCTTGTTCTTTTCAGCTTCTGCTTTGCCTTACCTCAGAGGTCTCAAACATGCGGCCCCGGGGCCATGTGTGGCCCGCCGGATGATAGTTTGTGGCCCCCGCCTTGCCTCCCCCCCAAAGCACTACGTGTCCTCTGCTGTCAAGAGTTAAAAAAAAGCCTCGCCTCGCTCGTCAGCTGTCTCCCAAAACAGCGTCTCTTGCACCCTCCATCCAGAACTGCAGCCTGCCAGCTGGCCTGCCTGTCGTGATGCTGCTGCTGAGTGTGCCTGAGTGTGCCTTTTTTTGAGGGGGTACCCTTAGAGGAAGGTTGCTGGACCTGTGTGTGTGTGTGTGTGTGTGTGTGTGTGTGCGCGCGCGCACGCGCAACCCCTCCTCCTCCTCCGAGCCCCAGTCAGGCTAAGGAAACTCCTGGGTGGCTTCCTTGGGCTCTTGCTCCGCTTGGCAGAAAATCTGATGCGGCCCAGCCTCACCCAGACTCTGCCTCCAGCGGCCCCCAGGTAAATTGACTTTGAGACCCCTGCCTTACCTGCATTTTCTTAGATTTTCTAGGTCTTCAGGCAGCATCCCTCTGAGACTTGCAGGGGGTCCTAAGAGGCACAGGGGCTTGGAAAAACCCACAGGCCCCTGGTAGTAGCCTTGGGGGTGCAAGCGTCTTTTGCTTTCACCTGGGGCTTTTGGCTTGTCCCAGGGAGCTGGTTTTCCTTGTCCTCCATCTTCTCCAAGCCTCGCCGGTCTCTACAAAGAGCAGCAAGCACATGCAGGTATCCTGAATTGTGGGTAGATGCTTAGAGATTTAATACATGCTCTCAAAAAACACTCCACCCTTTGTAGATACTTATGCAAGGAAGTACTTAGCTAGCTAGCTAGCTAGCCAGCCAGCCAGCTATAGCACTGATTGTACAAATAGCTCTATCGTGTTTCCAATTAAAGTTGAGGTTTGTATTTATTTTAAGAGCAATACATAACTATGCAATATATTTTTCTGTTATAAAATGGTACAATTAATTCTCTTTTCCCATATTTGCCCCCAAAGAATAATCTTCATGTATATACTCTCAGATTATATGGCTCCACACCACTGTTTTTAAAGTCTACCTCTTTCTGCCTGCTTTTCTGGCGCGACCCTCCTATTTTCTGACAGTATCATTTGTCACTATACGTTTCAGTTTTCAGTTGTGGCTGTGAGATTCCACTTATTCTATACATAGACATCTAGTGACTTCATGGATGAAGCAATGTGGGAACTTCCTACTTCCTAGTTCTCATCTTCCGATACTGCATAACACCACATTTGCCCTTTCTCGTCATTTTTGCTGAATGGATCCACAATTATTCCTGAACTGTTGTATTTTCTTGTTTTATATCGACACTACATTTGTCAAGGAAATGCTTTATAAAATACAAATATTTAATACTCTGTAGCCCTGTCCAGACTGCCTAATAATGCAAGCATGGAGTTCAGGGGTGGGGACATCTGTCCCCACCCCTGTCATATTTTCACAGAACAGTCTAAGCCCTTGGGCTGGAATCATGTGATCAGTTCTTCTGTGATTGGAGAGGTACTTGTGTAAGTGATGCAGTGGGATGGAAATGGGCCACCTACTTTATAAAGGTGATCTCTCGCATGGCCAGATATTCTTAGTTCTCCTCCTTCTCGTGTACACATGTCTGTACAGGGATTTTGTCTTTGGAAAATTAGTAGATGCGTGGAATCACTTTCTGAAATTATATTTCTCATATAAGATATGAAGCCCTATTCTCTCTTTCCTGTCTGATTGTCTTACCGAAAAGTTTGAGAAAATAGCCACTGAATGGATGCAAGTTGCATGATAAGGAAAACACCCATAAATTACTAACCCTTTACTGACTGGGACTATAAATGAAGTGTGATCTTACTTGTGTATATTTAAGTTTGCACATTATGGCTTGGCTGGCAGATTCTAGGAGTGGTGGTCCAAAAGCAAAACAAAACAGCATGTTTCCAGGCTCTGTGGTTGTGGTAGAGGACAATAAGAACCCCAGCTCTTGGCAGCAAAACAGTGCTTTGTCTCATTGATTTTCTGCTATTCCTGTCCTACGTCTATGAAACAGGACTGACATCATGAAAGCAAAATAATAAAGGACATTTCCCACAGAAAGCTTTTTTTTTGTCCATTACTATTTTAGATATGTAGCAATATCTGTGTCTTACCAGATTGGTTCCCACATATGGCAATCCTTTCACAAGGTTTTCTAGGTATAGAAGGACTCAGAAGATTTGCCTTCACTCACATGGGAAATGTGAGTGAAGGTATGTTGTACAAATATAAGCACAATAGACTGATGGACCTGGTTTAAAGCCTAATGTTCACTTAAAATTTCTCTGTGAAAAGGGTTGCCATGTGTGGGAATCCTTAGGTAAAATTTCCCGTTGACATTTAGTCCAGTCATATCCATCTCTAGGGAGCAGTGCTCGTCCCCATTTCCAAGGCATAGAGCCAGTGTTTGTTTGTAGGCAGTTTCCATGGTCACGTGGCCAGTGCAACTAGACAAGGAACACCGTCACCTTCCCACTGAGGTGGTACCTGTAACAGCCACCTTATACCTCACAAAGGGGCCGTTACGTCACACTCAATCACTCTTCGTTTCCACTGCCACCAACCACTCCCTCAAATAAAGCTTCAGGCCAATGTATGATTTCAAAATAAAAACTTAGGTTTATTGTATACAAACAAAAGGAATGGTAAATCACTTGAATATAAATAATACTTTAATCACTATAATAATAATCACACACACACTCTCACAGACCCTCACTATGTAGCACAGTTCTTATCTCTCAGTATCTCCAAGCCCTAACCGTCCCTAACTCCCTATCTCAAAGCCCTATCTGAAACCCTCACACCATTCACTCCCCTTATATACAACAGCTCCACCCCTTATGTCCCACCCTCCATCACACCATTGGTAGATGACACACAGCTTCAGCAGTGACCGGCATGTGATGTCATAGCTGTATGTAACAGTACCTATTTATCTACTCGCATTTTACATGCTTTCGAACTGCTAGGTTGGCAGGAACTGGGACAAGCGATGGAAGCTCACTCCATTGCGTGGATTCGATCTTATGACTGCTGGTCTTTGAACATGCAGCACAGAGGCTTCTGCAGTTTAACCTGCAGTGCCACCACGTCCCACTTGTGGGAATACTTATAGAAGCATTTAAAGAGCCAGGCTTGAAATACAGAGTTGTAACTGAAAGAAAATTCAGGCACACCTAAGCTGTTACCCCTGCTGGATACAGAAGCCCTAGATTAAATCAGTGTGTGTCACCAAGTCCATTCTAACTTACAGTGACCTATATAGAAGTGGTTTATCATCTCTGGGGGGGGGGTCAAGGGACACTCTGGGGCTGGTACTATGTGCCAGCCTATGTGGTCCAAAGCTACAAGGCACAGTGGGGAATTGAACTCCTGATCCCCTGTGCTCTGACTCACTGAGTTTTCCAGCCCCTATTTTAGATATATACAGAGGACATTTTAAATATATCTAAAATGTGCAACAAGAAAATGTTCTGATGCGTTGCCCGGATGTGTGCCTTTACTGGAGTGCTAGGCTGTGGTGTAATGTTGACTGTCTCATACACTCAACAGCAAATCCATGTTGGTTGCCGTTTCATCAGTGAAATGGCACTGAATATAATTCATTTCTTACTTTGTTTTTCTTGGTTTTTTTTTTTTTAAAAAACATTTTAGGTGTACGCCAGTTTCTTCTTCTTAGGTTTTTGCAATTCTTTCATTATACCACTATTATTACACCTTGGGTGTTATTAAGTCTTGACAGGTATGTTTATGAGAACAAGGATGGAGCACTTATTATCAATCCAGTTATTAGGTATTCCCTTAAGACACCTTTGCTCTCACAGGCGCAGAACAATAATGCATGTATTAATTGCTGCTCACGAATGCAGAAAATAACCAGAAGTGTATACATCATCAATAAGATGAATCCTGAGACAGGGATTCTTGCCACAAATATTTCTTTGTCTACAGATTCTTAACTAAGTTAAAGACAAGCACCTTTTGGAAAGATGACGATAGTTGCAAAACAACAACAGCAATATATAGCACATGGTGGTTTTGCATATATTTCCATTTCTTAAAAGCCCGACCAGTGCAGGAGTTTCTGACACCTTTATTTGCCATTAACTTTATTAGCATGCTCATCTCCATTTTTTCTTTCAGGCATTACTGTTACTCTCCACTTGTCTGGAATTCTTCATTCTAAACTTTAGTAATGCAATGGACTTTGGTAATATACTGAGCTTAAGCAAAGCCATTTTTAATTTTTTGTAAAAAAATTTATATGCTGCCCACACTACCCAAAGGTCTCTGGGCGGCTTACAACATTTAAAATACAATAAAAATGCAGAACAATTAAAATACAATTAAAGTATATATAAAAATTGCCATCGGACCCACAGCAAATATTATTTCAATTAAAAGCCTTCTGGAACAGGAACGTTTTGACCTGGCGCCGAAATGTCATCAGCGTTGGCGCCAGGCGAATCTCAGTCGGGAGGGCATTCCATGGTCTGGGGGCAGCTGCTGAAAAGGCTCTTTCTCTACAAGCCCTCCCTCTTATCTCCTTGAGGGACGGCTCTTTCAAAAGGGCCCCCTGGCTAGATCTTAACTGCCAGGTAGGCTCATATGGAAGGAGGCGGTCCTTCAGGTATACAGGGCCCAAGCCGTTTAGGGCTTTATATTCCTTTCCAGGGCTAACTCCCAAAGTCAGTGGCTATCTGAAGCAATGCCAAAATGGCACAACTCCCATCATTACCACTAGGACCAATACTTTAAAAGTCTTGCTGCACCAACAGAGACCAGTTCCTGATATTGCCTCTTCTACTGTCCCTGTGTATTCCACCTGAAGTTCGTCTCTTCCATTTTCTGCCTCTGGTATTGGGCTTTGGATGTCATTAAGGGGCACTGAATAGTTATTTACTTAGTTTTGTTTATTTAAAACATTTTGACCCCATCTTTCCCCTAAAAAGAACCCAAGGCGGATTACACCAGTACAATATTTAAAACCTAAAAACAGTAAGGACATAAATATTATAAAAGAATCAGATGAATACCACACTAAAATAATGAGCAAAAAACACATACAAAGCAACAAGGCACAACAATCCACTATCAACCTCCTCTCAGACAGCCAGCCACTAAGTGAAAGCCTCCCTGAAGAGAAAGCTGGAAGGACAGCAGAGATGGAGCCAGCCTGGCCTTCTGTGGGAGGGAGTTCCAGAGTCTGTTGTTACTGCAAAAGGTAGGGAACCTGTGGGACTTTCTGCTGTTCCAAAGCAATGCTTGTTTTTCAGTGCTATCCATTTTGATCTCCATGGATTGTGGTGGATGTCACTTGCCACTCCTCCTGAGGCTGCATTATGTGTTTGGCTAGTGAGTTGCCCAACAATTTCCTTGGTTCTGTAACTCAGAATAGATGTTTGTGAGGGATTTGTTTTGGGGAAGGAAATCCACGATTCCAATGCAAGACTATTTTCCTACCACAAAAAATAGCACCTCAGGACTTTTCTCAGAATTTTCCTCAGGATTGTTGCAGGGGAAGGAAGCTGCTGTGATCCCAGTAATTGCCACTTCTGCCTCAAGTTGATGCTATTTGCATATTTTAAAATTTACATGTTAAATACAAACATGAATAAAAAACCAGAGCTAGTTTGACTCTTAGATATGAATGGATCTATTTGCTTCATAGTTGATAATTCAGTCTTGTAACTGCATGCAAAGAATTTCAGTTCCTTTCTCTTTCGTGTAATATGTTTCCCATACCATTTATACATGCCTTTAAGACATGTTTTATAGCTTTCAGATTACTAATGCCTGTGCAAAACCATTTTGTATAATGTAGAAGTAAATTATACTGAATTCAAATGGGTTTACTCAGCAGTAACTTAGTTTTAATTGTTTTAATTGTATTGATTCTATTGCTTATTCTGCAATATTTAAGATTATCAGCTAGTCCATGCTTGAATTTGGCCTACTTCTCAATAAGGTGGCAAGCTACATAATTTCAGGCTGCAGATTAGGGTTCATGTAATTAAGTTTACCATCAAACGAAAATCACTTCACCTTAATTCACTACATTACTGAATTTTACCAATGGAGAATTCCAGATAGCAAAAGGTAAATAATGAAGATATGGAAGAAAAGCTTAAGAGCAGATGAAATCAGAAACTAGGTTGACATGCCACTGTTGAACTATTTGAGAAATAGGACATTATTCTCCTCACATACTAAAGTCACCTCACATACAAACATCAACCTTTTTCTTCTTCTGGCACTACATGTTTTGAAATTAGTCTCCTTGCCTGGATACCTGGAGAAACACAGCAATTCCCTGAGGCTCCAGTTAGCGCCCTGAGACCTGGTGACTCTATCCTCAATCTATGTATTTCTTTTAAAGTGGAGATATCCTTTCCCTCTCACTGCCATACTTTGACAATGGCAGAGTCTGTGGACCCCCAGAGCTTTGAAGTTGTGTGTCCTTGATTTAAGTCTTTAATGCTCAAATAAAGCACTTTAAATTGAATTTCCTATATTGCTGGAAGGTATATGTCTAAATGGACTGGCAAATAGGCTTCCTAACATGATAAATCCCTGTGCCTGATTCAAGGCTGGCTTCCCTGTTAGGCAACATGGGTATCATGGAGAGAGGGCAAATTCTTAATTATTTAATCTCTTATTACAGTAATGTTACTGCTAATAACAAGGAGAATCCCTTGGGAGACCATCTTCCTTCGGCGCAAAAATAACTTGACTATTGGGGAATGCTTGGGTACATTTCACCGATGGGTGAGGTATACCATTTGGTGCTGTGCCTCAGACAACAAAATATTTTAGATCAGCCATGATCAGATTATTTTGTGTTGTGAGGGAGTTTTAAAACATCAGCAAGAGCCCGTTAGTCACAATGTGAAATGCTATACTCCTGATGCAAAGAGCTATGGCTTTGTTTATACTTGAGACTAGTATAGAAGACTACTAGATCATATATGAATGCCTCTGTCTGGGCCCTTTATTCTCCTTTGTGTTGATCAAGGACAGTACCTTCTCCCTCTCTCTCTGTTAATACAGTACGCTTATGTGGGTAGGTTTATTGTTTGAGTCCTTGACTGCTAAATTTCGCTTTCTGATTTATTTTTTGGCAACAAAGAGTTACCATTCTATGATCCAAATATATAAATATCAGAGAAAGTTATTTTCCCCATCAAGGACTTCTTTCTCTATTGGGGGTAAAAATAGCAGGTCACTGTAAATATAACTTGCTTTTGCCCAATGGTTTATGGCCTTAAAGGGTACCAGCGTTCCGTATCTAAGTCGCACTGGCCATGTGACCATGGAAGATTGTCTTCGGACAAAAACACTGGCTCTATGGCTTGGAAACGGGGATGAGCACCGCTCCCCTAGAGTCGAACACGACTGGACAAAAATTGTCAAGGGGAACCTTTATCTTTACCTTTATGGCCTTAAGAAGGACTTGGTTTTGTGCCAACTGAAATCCAGATGTTGAAAGCCACTGGAATGAAATTCCTTTACCCTTCCACTCTCACTGTTGCTATCCCTAAAGCTGTATTTTCACATGCTGGCTTGTATTTTCACATACTGGCTCGTTGACTAACACCTGTCCTAGACTGTCCTGTGCATTATACAGTAGATGCTCATGTGTTTTACTATACAAATGACAGCCCTCTGTCTGTTTCAGGGGTTCTCTTTTCGTAGTCAAGATTTAGGAAAGTAACTGTATGATGGAAAGCTGGGATCTTGCTGTCACCCATGAAGACTTAGCACAACACCTGAGGGTTGACCAAGTAAGTCTATGGATCACTTGCTTTCAATCTTTCCTATTATTATACAATATATTGTATTTACAGAATTTACTGTAATTATTTCTAAATAGGCATCTCTATAAACTAGAACCTGTGAAATTTTATACAAATCTGTGTAAAGTTTAATCCATTTTTTAAAAAAAGCAATACAATTAATCTTTTTGGGTATCACTTCCATAGCCACCGTATGGACTTTTTCCACTACTTCTCTTTTGTTGTACAGTATATTTTAACTTCTCTTTTCCCTTTGTATAGATTACATCTCAGCCACCCCACTTTCTCATATTCCACTTTGGCTTTTCAAAAGTGTCTGTCAGAAAGTGAATAATTAAACCATCTTTTTGGTCTTTTAAAAGTCTGTGTGAGAAAATGAATAATGGTTTCCTCTACTACTAACCCTGGAAGATTTCCCATGAGCTTCCATAAAGATGCATATCTTTGTCTAGATCTAGAGTGGTCGTATAGACCAGATGGGTGGGATACAAATCAAATCAACTAACTAACTAACTAACTAACTAACTAACTAACTAACTAACTAACTAACTAACTAACTAACTAAATAAATAAATAAATAAATAAATAAATAAATAAATAAATAAATAAATAAATAAATAAATAATCTATGAGTATATATGGTATGGACTTACAGTGCTTTATTTCAATAAACTATACTGAAGGCATAAGAAATAATGTGATCTTACTCTGTATACAAATTATTGCATTGTTTCATTGCACAGAAAATAATATAGGCTGTTTTCTTCACAATGAGTAGGAAGCATTGCTTTGGACCATCTTGAACCTTGTGTGAATGAAATCATAGCATAAACTGTGTTTAGTTGGAAAGTAAAGCATGCAGATGTGTCAGACCTCACTGGGATATGCTCTATATCTCCCTTACAAGCCAAGCTAAAGGCAGACTTACAGAGCAAATCACAGAAGTCTATACATTGTTTATAGCTGACAAAGCTTTCCTACATTTGTTATAACTGACAATATTCCAGTAAAGGGTTAATATCAGAATGAAATCAGACAACTATAACCAAACATTTCCAAACTTCATGTGCATATTTTGGTATAAATATTTTCTTTGTTGTAATGATTCCCGGAATCTCCCAAAATTTGTATTTTTCCTAAGCTTTATCTACATTCATTCTAGAGTCCATAATTCAAAAATAGTGAATCCAAAATATATTGAAGACAATCATAAAATTATGAGCAAAGAACTGTAAGCATCAAGTATTTAGAATCCATTCTTACAGCTTGTGAAAAGACACAGGTGTAGTTTTGCTTGAATCTAATACAATCAAATATCAGAAATAAAGTTTTAAGTTGTATTCTTTAAAATATAAGAGCTTATAACCTATAAAGCCAGGGAATCAAACTTTTTGGAAGTTAAAACATTATATACTTCAAAAGATGCAAAAGGTTTCTGGATCCATTTCAATCGGGTTTCAGGCCGGGTTTTGGTACAGAGACTGCCTTGGTCGCCCTGTACGATGACCTTTGCCGGGAGAGAGACAGGGGGAGTGTGACCCTGTTGATACTCCTGGACCTCTCAGCGGCTTTCGACACCACCGACCATGGTGTCCTTCTGGATAGGCTGGCTGGGTTGGGAGTTGGGGGCACCGTTTTACGGTGGTTCCGCTCCTTCCTGGCTGACCGTGTCCAGAGGGTGGTGCTGGGGGACAGTTGCTCTGCCCCATGGCAGTTATGTCATGGGGTTCCTCAGGGCTCAATACTGTCCCCCATGCTGTTCAACATCTACATGAAACCGCTGGGAGAGGTCATCAGGAGGTTTGGGCTGAGGAGTCAGCAATATGCTGACGACACTCAGCTCTACCTCTCGTTTTCCACCAATCCAGGTGAGGCGGTTTCTGTGCTGAACTCGTGTCTGGACCTGATAATGGACTGGATGAGGGTTAATAAATTGAAACTCAATCCAGACAAGACGGAAGTGCTGTTAGTGGGTGCTTCGCCGGACAGGTTGGAGGGCCATTTCCCTGTCCTGAATGGGGTTACACTCCCCCTAAGGGACAGGGTCCGCAGCCTGGGGGTGCTCCTGGACCCCAGTCTAACTTTGGAAGCTCAGGTGGACTCGGTGGCCAGGGGCGCCTTCCTTCAGCTGCGGAAATTATACCAGCTACGGCCCTACCTGGACGAGCGGAGTCTCATGACAGTTACACACGCACTGGTAACATCTCGTATTGATTATTGCAATGCGCTCTACGTGGGGCTGCCTTTGAAGACGGTCCGGCGACTGCAACTGGTCCAGAATCGAGCTGCGCGGCTGGTGAGTGGTGGGGCCGCCAGAGAGCACATTAAGCCGATTCTGTACAATTTACATTGGTTACCAGTTGCTGTCCGGGCCCAATTCAAAGTGCTTGTTTTGACATATAAAGCCCTAAACGGCTTGGGCCCTGGATACTTGAAGGACCGCCTCCTTCCATATGAGCCTACCCGGCTATTAAGATCTAGCCAGGGGGCCCTTTTGAAAGAGCCATCCCTCAAGGAGGTAAGAGGGATGGCTTGTAGACAAAGGGCCTTCTCGGCAGCTGCCCCCAGACTATGGAACGCCCTCCCAACTGAAATTCGCCTGGCGCCGACACTGATGATATTTCGGCGCCAGGTCAAAACCTTCCTGTTCCAGAAGGCTTTTAATTGAAATAACATTAACTGTGGGTCTTGATGATGGCAATTTAAATTTTAATTTGTATTTTAATCATTTTATATTTTATTGTGTTGAATTTTAATTGTTGTAAGCCGCCCAGAGACCTTTGGGTAGAGTGGGCGGCATATAAATTAATTAATTAATTAATTAAATAAATAAATAAATAAATAAATAAATAAATAAAATTGCATGAAGAAACAGCAAAATTATCATCAAAAAGAATCTACAAAATAAAAAGCATTATTTAGCTCTAAGCATACGAAGATAGAAAGTGTGTTCCAAAATAGATACAATGTTGCAGCTTCATGAAGGGAAGACCTGAAAGATCACAGAAATAGTGTAAAAAGACAGATTTTCTTTGAAGCTTATTACTCTTTATGGAGAAAAAAAAAACAACAGCTTTGCTTTAAAGAAAGAAATGGAGTGACAGTGCTCCAGAAAGAGACATTTTGCCATGTATCTCCAGGGAATCACCATACAATTTTGTAAGGCATATTCAAAGTCTTTCTGCATTATAAAAGCCCAGAGCAGTTGTGTTTGTCCCACTTTTGAAAGCTTTTGGTAAATATTTGCTGAGGATTTATGAGACCAGGCTCCTGATACAAGACCTAGAAATCAGCTCTAGGTCTGGGGTAATCTGAACTTTTTATCTTGTCAGTCAGGACCCAATTGGCTGACTCTCATGAACGAAACGTTGCCCCTCCTTCCTGTCCAAACAGGCATTCACACTTACAAAAGGATTCTGTGCCCAGTTGTAAAAACATTTTAAAATATATTTTAAATGAAAAGTGAATAGAAACAGTTGTGCCTTTACTTATGAACGTCCTGACATACAACCATTTCAAGTTGCGACCAACTCCGGCCACAAAATTTTTGCTTTGACTTGTGGCCGGAGCTTTGATTTGCAAACAAAAGAGGCCGGGGGAAAAAGGCGGGGAATTCAAATTAGAGGGCTAACCATGTGGTGAAGAGCTTCTTTGTAGCTCTTTCGCCCCATTGGTTGGTGTGTGCATGTTTGCAGAGAGGCTTCGGATTGCCTGGTGCTGCTTTCTGTTTCTGAGTGAGTACATTTAGAGGGCTTTGGGTTTGGGGGCTATGTTTCTGTGCTCTCTCTCTCTCTCTCTGTGAGTGGTTTTTTTAAATTTTTTTCTCTCAGTCCCATCGCCTTCTGATGGGGCTTGGAGTGGTGTTTTTTTTGGTAATTTTTTTTTGTTCTGGAATGGATTAATCATGTTCCAATGCATTCCTAAGGGAAATGGTGCTTTGACTTACAACCATTTCGAGTTACGCCCATTTTCAGGAATGGATCATGGTCATAAGTCGAGGCACCATTGTATTCAGAAGCTTACTTTTTTAAGCTGTGAAATTACTGTTTTTTGTTTTGTGGCTGGGGATGGTCTTACTCAATGTTAGCAGAGCTTTGGTGCCTATATCCTGTCTTAGTTTCAACCATACCACCTGTCTTGTCACTATGCAATTGTTTGCATATTGAGAAAAAATCTCCAGAGAAGTTGTATGTCTTCAAGTGTGTTCTGATGTATTGTGACTATATTATTTTAATTACCTCTAAAAATCCTTCATCAACAGCTCTGCACAGATCTTGCAAACCAGAAGCATCTCAAGTTAGGTTGTTCTCTCTTTCTACTGTTCCCTCTTCCTAGCAATATTGTCTTTTGCAGTAAGCTCTGCTTGGGTCTTGCAAACTAACTGCTGCAGCTTTCTCTGTTGAATCAACCTATCTCAGGCCTTCCTCTCTTCCTACTGCCTCCCTTTCCCAGCAATATTATATTTTCTAATCAATTCTGTATTTTCATGATATGTGTATCCTAAGATTGCCTCAACTAATTCTTTTTTCTTTTTTGCTCTAGTGACAATTCAGACTTGATTAAGCACCCACTTTTCTGCCTTTCTGGCTGTCTATGGAATCTGTAAGACTCTCCTCCATCACCACATTTCAAATGAGTTAATTTTGTACCTGTCTTTCTTTCACAAATTATGGATGATTTTGACCTTGGTTTCCAGTGACAATCTTTGCTTTTATTTCAAAAGCTGAGGGGACATTTTTTGGAAAACATGCACACATAATGTTTGTAGGGCTTTTGATCCAATATACCTTTTCTTACTCAGGTTGCCTAACCCAAGGAAAGAGTTTAGAATTTGGAACATAGCTTTTCAGTTTGCATTCTGTGGAGCAGGCATGACAACATTAGTTTACCTGAGTGTGTATGTTTTTCCATTGTGTGTGTATGAGGGTTCAATCTTGGGTTCCTCTCTTTGTTTGAACAAATCAGCAGATTTGCGAGATTTGAAACATTTATTGGCATTTTTAACAAATAACCAGTGTCTGCAAAAGCAGTCCAACATTTGTCTCCTTCCAACAACGGGTCGCCAAGGGGTTTCCAATCTTCACCTTTGAAAGTATTTCCTCCTCCAGCGTTCTGGACCAGTCTAGAGACAGGTCCGTGTTTAGTACCGGTCCTGTCTCTCCCTCCAGTAAAGGGACCGTGTCATCGTCCCGATTGTCCAACCAGATGGGGTCCCGTGTGGAAGTGAAGGTCTGCCACAGTCCTCTTGGTATCCCCTTCATCTGCATTTCCCTCACCCGCCATTCAAGTCTTTCATGCCTCTCTCTTTCTACCTTCTCTTTCTCTTCTCTCAGCCTCCTCCTCCACTCTCTGGCCTCCGCGTCGCCCCAATAAGAGGGTCTTGGTGGTATTTCTCTCCGTCTCTGGTAATCCGCCTCCTCTCTAGGCACTCTAAGTCTTTTCCACACACCTGTCTGTGGATCCTGCATCCACTCCCAACCTGGTGGCAACTGCTCCTCTCTTCTTTTTATATCTGCTACCCCCACTTCTATTTCCAACCTCGGCTTCCCCTCTCTTCCCGCCGTTTCTTCCCCGGTTCTTCTAACCGTCAGCTTCCGCATCTCCCTCTCTACTTTCCCCAGGTTTATCTCCAGTGGCTCTGTTTTCCTAGGAGGAGAGACGGGCATGGTCTGAATCTCCTTCTCTGCAGTGAGAGGGAGAGACAGCACTCCAGCGAGAGTGGTAGTGCTCTTGCCTCCAGTCTCACAGTGTGTTGTACTTACTCACACCTTTGTTTCATCATTTAATTAAGTCCAAAACAGCCCTTCAAATTGTTTTGGCAGAGACGTACAACTACTTCCCAGCTGTTCTTGTTTCTGTCCTCTCCCAGCAACCATACTAAAAATCATGTGCTCATCTTTTGGGATCCTCTAGCACTGCGTAATACTACACGACGGAAGCTTCTGTTGGACTTTGTGTGGAGTGCTTGCATACTTAAACTTCTGTTTTAAAAAATCAAGAAACTCTATTCTTTAAAAAAAAACCTCCAGCTTTTGAATGTGGGATCGCGTGCTTCTATAGTCACAATTAAAAATGCAAGAAAATGGAACATCCTGAATGCTGATAACATAAATGGCAGCAGTCAAGATGGTCTATAGCAGAGGTCCCCAATCCCCCAGTCCATGGCCATGGCAGGACCGGGCCGTGGAGACATATGTCCTGTCCCCGCATGTACCCCCCCAATATACCCCACCCGCATGCATAGCCTGCCACCTCCATGAACAGGTGCCCCTCCCCTCTGTGAGCACACCCACCCACCACAAGTATGTTCCATGCATGTGTACGAGCATGTCCCTCCCCTCCACGAGCACGCTCTGTCAACCCAACCAGTTTGCGTTTCCAAAAAAGTTGGAGACCACTGTTCTAAAGGATACCATCCTGTGCTCACTACTTGTTGTTCATACTTGTTGAAAAGCAGACCTGACAGTTGCTTTGTGTTTGGGTGAGAATTGGTTAACTGATTTTAAAAGTCAGTTTCTGTAATTTTCCCTTGCTTGGTATCATTTTGTGTGATATCAAGTGAGCACACGAAGGTATCCTGCAGACAAGTGGTTCCCAACCTTTGGTAACCCAGGTGTTCTTAGAATGCAGTTCCCAGAAACCCTGATGAAGGCTTCTGGGAACTGAAGTCCAAGAACACCTGGGTTAACCATGGTTGGGAACCACTGCTGTAGACCATCTTGACTGCTGCCATTGGTGTTGTCAACATTCAGGCTACCCTTTACTATGCAAAGCTTGGCATCCTTTTTCCTGCTGGCAACTCAGGCATGATATTTTGCAGCAATATCAGGCCATTTCCTGGCATTTTGAATCATGGACACAGAAGCACAATATCCCACATTCATAAACCAGAAGATTTTATTTTTTAAATTTAATCTTGGGCTATAGCCGTTGGTACAATTCCAATGTGTTGATTTCCAAAGCTGACCAGAATTCATATTCATATAAAGTTTCTATTACAGAAATAATTAAAAGCAGATTTTTATTTCTCTTCTGGAAAAAAATCGACTGTTTCTGACCACAAATCTTATGTTTTGAATTATAATTCTTCTGTTTTACTGTCATTTTGCATCCTAGTAAGAACAAAACCATGATGTGTGTGTAAAACCTGTGTGTGTAAGACTGTGTGTGTGCGTGCGCATGTACAATTGCACCCTTTTATATGCTTCCCATTTCCAGCAGCAGGCTGAATCCAGATTTAATTGTGAGTTGGAATACTTGGAAAGCTTTTGGCACTGCAATATTTTATAGACAATAAAACACTTGACATTCCAAAGCACAGCTATTTGGGACTTACGTGGAGAAGAAATGTTATGAAATATTCATAGGATGGATTGCCTGGATACAAACAGTGCCAAATTAAGTTGATGAAAGCTGAGGAATAATATGCACGACATTTAAGATCTGGAGAGGAAGAGTTTAAAAAAATAGAGTGAACACCAAGCCATTTCAGTGTTGATTTTTCTTTCCATAAGAAAGTGTATCATTGGGATGAATGGGTGAGCCTGATACAGCATACTGTATGCCAAGATACATACAGCACTCTGAAAAGTTATGTAATGAAAAAGACACTAGGTAAGTCTTGGCCAGCAGTCTTGACAGGCTTCCATACTGCAGGCTCACTTACAAACTCAGACAAGCCAGTGTTCAGTGCATTTCTTTCTTTTCTGCATTATTGTCACGGTTGTTAGGTCCACCCCCTGCCCCATAATGATTCATGTCTAGTTAACTAGAAAAGCTCATGCTTATCTGGCCTGCTTTCCCAGGCATCAGTTGCCAGCAAGTGCTGATTTAATTCTCCTCATGCTTACTTCAAGAGCCAGTGTGGTATAGCAATTGAGGCTGAAGACTTGGGGGAACCAGGTTTGGGTCTCTACTGAGTCATCAAACTCAATATGGCAGTGGTTCCCAGTTTTGGGTAACCCAGGTGTTCTTGGACTACAATTCCCAGAAGTCTTCACCACCAGCTGTGCTGGCCAAGGTTTCTGGGAGTTGCAGTCCAAGAATTGCAAGGTTACCCAAGTTTGGGAACCACTGCATTATGGGAATTTGGGCAGGGATTCTCCCTCAGTCAGACAATACCTACCTGTGATTATAATGTAGAGGACAAAGCTAACAGTGCATGCTATATTGAGCTCACTGGTTGTACACTTTTTAAATTGCATTTTGTATATTTTGACCACATATGTTTTATGAACTGGTTGTACATTTTAGAATTACACTTTGTATATTATACCCATAAATATGTTTTATGAGTTGGTCACTTGACAGTAATAAATAAATTCATATCTTGAGCTCATTGGAGGAAAGGCAGGAAAGAAATCTAATTATTAAATAATAATGAAAAAAATAACATCCTCTCAGTTCAAAGGGATCAGCTGCTGGTTAAGTGTGTATGGTACTGCTGTTTTTAGTATACAAAAAGATTACAGGTCTTGCTGTAGCCAGCCATGTTTTTATTGCTTGATGTTAGTACATATTTGTCCAGCATAACCTCTCCATCATAGAAATCAGGCATGTGTGTTTCTAGCTGGGCAATTTACTATCAAGCCACTGGCTTGCTTGGTTTCCACAGCTTGCTACATCCGGCACCCTTGCTCTGGAAGAACAGTTATTTAAGAGAAGCTGTCGCTCATCAACAGTGAGAGCACCTGACATAGAAAGCTCTTTGAGTGAGTGAGCTACTTGTGGTAGCTACTTGTGGTTTAGTCTTGTCTGTCTGCACACAGCTTAGTCAAACCACCCACAACCCAAGCAAATTCAAACAACACCAGCAAATTAAAAAAACAACAAACACATACTGACATGACAAACTTAATTGCATTTAACCACTGACAGCCATCGTAGGAGCTGTGTAAATTCTACAGACGAAGAAAATTGTTTCTCCCAGGTTGTTGGAGAGATGCCCACAATATGTAAAGGCAGTAGCAAGCATTTTATTATAACTGTAGCTGCTTACATCCTTGTTAGGTAATACCTTCAGAAGCATTAAAATGAATGCCAGTCATTGTTTCTTAATTCACCTTCCTTTAAGTTCATGCATGCATTTTTTTTTCCGGTGTTCACTCATGTTTGGTAGAACAATTTGTGTTTGTTAGACCTTAAGTCCTCCAGGGTTTTTTCCACTTGAGGTTATGAGCCCTGTCAAACAGAGGACATTACAAACAGCTTCCAGTGTTTTGGACTAGGAACTCAGGGTCTCAACAACTAGACTCAACAGATGTTTGTTGATCTCTGAGTTCCTGTACGAGCCAGAGTGAGAACTTATTGCTCTTACAGATCTGTCTTATTGCTGAAATGGATCTGTCATGGAGCTTGAAAGCACCAAATTATAGCTGTCATAATTTATTTAATTTGATAAAAAAAGAATTTTGTGAGGTTGTAATGAAGCTCGGAAGCATAGGAAAATGAGCTGACTTAACCTTTCATTCATCTAGCTCAGCACCATTAGTTTTGACTGACAGGATTCTTTCATAGCCTTACCTTGAATCCATGATATTATTTTGTGTCTCCCATGCCAGTAATGATCAGGCTCAGTTGTGTTTAACTTCCAGAACCAGATAGGATTAGATGCGTTTAGGGTGGTCTGATCATACATTTCAAAAGCAAGGTAAGACATGAGGATAAAGTCACTTCCCTGCTATAACAAATAAAGTAGTCTAGTTAATTTTCAGTCTGGAAAGGTTATTCAGTAAAGTCGTTGAAGTAATTAATTAACATGGTTTAAAGACTAAATGTCAAGAAAACCAAATTCATAGTAATCAGTAAAAAGCATGAGGCCAAGATATGTAATTAAAGATTGAGAATGAAGGTGTGGAGCCTGTTGACACACATAGCTTGGAATCCAGATGAGTGGATTATAGCCATGCAATATATGTCAGAAAGGAGATGGCCCAGAGCTGCCTTCTTAAGATAAATAACGTAACATACAACAAAAACTTAAAGTTAGGTTTGTGAATTTGCATTGTACAGTGTTACGCATTCTCAGTTCTATGGTCAGGCATGGAATTGTGGCCTTCAGCAGAGGCTTCCATTAAAAAGCTAGAAGCATTTAAAGTGTGGTTTTGTTTCCATGGGAGATTAAGACTATTAGATGGAGAAGGTGATTAATGATGAAATACTGAAGTGAATTATTGAAGACCAAGAAATCATAAAACATAGAAAATGCAGAACTGTTGGTGGCCGTGGGTCACTCTCTCAGCCAAACCCTTCCTTACAAAATTTCTGGGAGGATAAAAACGGAGAGATGGAAGCCATGTAAAGCAGCCATCATAAAGGAACATAAAGGATGCTCTTGGTCAATATGAGGAAAGAAATAGTGATTTTTTGCTACATGTATGGGCTTCTGCAGATATTCTTATGACATGGAGGTTGTTTTTCCCACCAGTTTTTCTTGAGGTAAAATACCCAAAAATCTATAGATCCTTGAGAATACCATAGGAATCTCCCATGACTGCCATCTAATTTGCGTGGGGAAATGCAGAAGGAAGTGAAGACCACCTACATAAGTCAGGCAAAAACACAAGATGTTCTTTCCTTCAGATATACAAATGAATTTTATTGCTAAGCCAATATATGGCGTCTCACATATGTTGCTTCCATTTCTTCACAATACATTTTTCCTAAATCTCCACCTGGTGCTAGCTGTTTCACTGATATGGACTATATTGTAGTAGAAGGAATGAGATTCATTGTGGAACTTAAGTAATTTACTTTTTAATGCACCATTCAGAATTCCTCAGTCACTGAATCACTTAGTTACTGACCATATTGGCTGGGGGTCTCTGGGAGTTGCAATCCAAGGAACTAATGTTGCCAATTTCTGCTTCCAAATACAGTAAATCCAAATTAGATCCTATCATTCCACTTAATATAATGGCCCAAATCCTCTTGGTTAGCTGTGCTGGCACAGTAGGAATGATGTCACTAGCAGGTTCAGATTGCTACTAATTAAAGCATCTCTGCTTTAATTTGAATTGCATGGGACTTTTCTTATTGCATACCTGTCAAGAGGAATCTGAAATGACTGCAGGGACTCTGTTATTAGCAGCAATTTACTGCTATCAATGATCTTATTCCAGCTAGCATATCAACTAGTGAACCAGCATATCTGCACAACAGGATGCTGGTCAGGAAAATATATATCTGAGTAAGCAATCCAGAGAGTGATACCATGCCCCGAAGGGAAAAACATGGCAGAATTATTCTCCTTATTGTTTGAAAACTGTTTTTAGTAACTTAAGATCCATAGCAATCATAATAATTACAACAATATGCAGAAACACTTAATAATTTATACTTCTGCTTCTGCGAAACTGTGGATGGCTTCCCTCACTGGTTAATCATAAGTAAGACTTGTTTATTGAAAAACTATTGGTCAGAAGAGTTAATAAGATGTTTTGCCTTATTATCTCCAGTTCTGCAAGGGCTGGAGACTTCGTTTTTTCAAAAACGGAACCTCAGGATTTGGCCAGGTGATGCACTAAATGAACACTGTGTGGCATGGTTAAAATCCATGGTTTAAACCTGGACACCTGACTAAATGGTTGCAATCCTAATTAGAGAAAGCTTGTAATTAGAAGAGGGAATTTCTTTATTGGTGAAAACGTCTGAGTGCAGAGAAAATATGTTTTCCACCTCGTATACGTAACAGGCAAATGTACTTGCTTTTCTCTGTGATTCAGCACTTAAGCATGGAATTCCTCTGAAGTCATTTCTGCAACAAGAGGAGATGTTTGAAACACATCCCTTGAGGCCTAATATGCTTTCAGTTTCAAGCACAAGCTATGGTTAATGTCTACATCTGCCCTAGTGTCATATGACCATTGAACTTTCATTTTCGGAGGAAATTGCACTCACCCAGGCTGTAACCCATAAATAAATAACCAATTAACCTGTGTTTTTAACACTGATCAAAAGCCTGTTGTGCACTTACACAAAAGGCGTAAATTTAACAGTGAATTGCCATAAATTAAGAAATCTCTGTAGGCATTATTTATTGCATAATGAATTGCATAACTTGGCATGCAACACATAATGCCTACAGAGATTTCTTAACATGGAAATTCATTGCTAAAAGGTATGCTTTTTGCATAGCTACACAACAGGATTTGGACCACTGTGTTCATATACATAGATCTTAATCCAGCTGCTAATCCCAACGAAAATGGACCCATTTGAATCCGTTGCTAAACTGTGAGTAAACATTTACATTCCATTGATTTAATGGGTCTTGTGGGAACTACCATGGGCAGCTACACACATCCTGTTCATAATGGTTGGATTTAAACTGCTAATAATTTGGTAAAATGTAACTGCCAATCATACTCATTTTATAAAGCTGAGACATATATGCATACAGCTGCAAGTAGGAGCCTCCCATCTGTTTTAATCTGAGATAACAGATGTGAATGTCTAGTGGAGATGCTTTCATAAAGCAATTGTTGACATTCAATGTGATAGGGAAGCCTCAATTTGAGGCAAATTTCCATGCATAATTTAGGATTCCAGCATGCACAGTATAATTGTTGGGTGACAACATACATGTATAATTTCCATTTTATGAGTAAAAATAAATTAGTAATGTAAATCTCCTCCACTCTCTGATATGTACCATTGTCTGTCTCCAGGGTACCTATTTTCTGGTCAATTTCAGGAAAGAATAAAAATTGTTCTGCTCAATTCAATTAGGGAAATGCTTGAATTAATTCTTGTAGAATATAATTTGTGGGCAACTGTACCTGTGCATACATGAAAACAGATTGAAAGTGCATTAAATATACCATGTGCACCACTGTATTGTGTGTGTCATTGGATTGTTTAGAAGATGAACTTGGAGAAGTTGAAAATAATTTTAGCTGTTTTGGTGAGTCTCTTAGAGGAGGAATAATGGGATGAAAATGTCATTTTTAGAATAAATTTAAAATATGGCTATGTGCTTCCCTTTATGTTCCCTGCTTGTGTCCCTTCAGAAATATTTAAGCTGAACATGCATAGTAGGGTTCACAAGTGTTTTAACAGACCACTGATAAAACTCTGAGTGTGTGTTCATTGCAATAGGAACTGCAAACTGCACTTGTTGACTCGTCATCTTCCACATTCAATATTTTAAACAACCTTTGTGGTTATTATATTGACATAGGAGTTGCCTTATAAAGCCTCCCTTGCTCCCCCACCCCACCCCCTGCCCAGTGATCTGGATGTTAAGTGAGATAAATTAAAGAGTGCACCATGTCTAGAGAAATTGTGTTTTGTGTATTGGCAGTAAATATAGCACATTTAATTAAGGTTTTAAAAATTAAATGTTAAGTGGCAGCTTATACGCATGCCTTGATCTTGCAGGCACATACCCAGAGGAGAGCACTGACAGCCTGGGACCAGCAAAGCTGCCCCAGGCCATTTGTATTCCTGCCATTGCTTTAGAAGGCACAGTATCTCCATCTGACTGAACTGCTAGGAGAAATCCTCCTGTGGGTTGACCTGGATCTCCTGGTGGCTTATCCCAAAAACTAGCAAGAAGGATCAAACAGTAGGAAATTAGGGTGATGGTCTCCTCTGATAGTAACAATAAGTCCTCTTGCTGTTAACATTTTGGGATTTAGTAGTTACAGCCTTGATTTATAGACCCATTATGCTTGATCACCAATGAAGAATGCCAAATCAACTTTTAAAAATAACCTATGTAATTGATTTTTTTTAAAGGACCAAGACATTCAAAACCTTAGCAGTGTGGGTTTTTGAGAACGGACTGATTTTGATCACAATTAGATTGCTCAGTGGATTTGTAGGCTAGTTTAAGGGTACTCACAGCAACCTACATAGAATATTATGTTAGACAATAGACTTTATCAATATCAACACATATTTTTCGTAGAGAAGGGACAAGTTACTTTTTTGGACCACAATTCCTGGAAAAACCAAGCCAGCATTTAACTGCCATTGGGCATTTCAGGCTACCGAGCAACTGGTCTTGTATCACACCTGGTGGTGGAAATCTCAGTGTGGCAGTAAATGTGATATTTTAACTCACTCACTATGCTGCAGCCCCAACCTGGCATAAGAAAATTGAATTCTCAAATTGCCATCAGTCTTATTGTAGTGACACACAGAAAACCTCTGTGTAGAGCCAGCATAGTCCAAGGCATTAATAAACAGCCGTTTCAGTGTTCAGTTCTGCCATATAAAAACAATAACCTTTTAACTGCAGAGCTGGAAGGGATCCTCAAGAGATCATCCAATCCAGCCCCTGTCAAGGGGGCGCCGTGGGGAATTGAACTCCCAACCTCTGGCTCTGCAGCCAGAGACCTAAGCTATTAAGCTATCCAGTACAGTATACTGATATGTATAGCTGCTCATTAAAAGCTCTCGATAAGAAATGGGGATATTTGTATTAATAAACAAATGCAAATATCCCCATCCCAGCTGGACCTAACGAGGGTCCTGCCCCCAGGACTGGCCCATCCACTCACGTGTCCTGCCACCGCAAAGGTCCCACTCTTTCCGCCAATGGCACCAGGACCTCCACTGCTTCCCTGCTTGGCTGAGCATTCCAGGCAGGGGGTGGGAGGACAAGCCTCCTGTTACGGTAGCTTGGAAGCTACCTGTCCGTCATTGTTGTAGAGGCATGTCATCTGCCAATAGCGTGACGGAAGGTGGGACATAAGGGGTGGAGCCAGTGTATATAAGGGGAGTGAATGGGTGTGAGTGCTTTAGATAGGGACTAGATAGGGACTAGATAGGGACTGGTTAGGGACCGGTTAGGGTGTTAGGGTTCATTCCTATTGTGAAGAACTGTGCTATATAGTGAGGGCCTGTGAGAGAGTGTGTGAGTGAGTGATACTTTATTATAGTGATTGCCTTATCATTTGAGTTATTAAAGTGATTTACCATTCCTTTTGTTATAACCAATAAACATAAGTTTTTATTTTCAAAATCATTTATTAATCTGAAGAGTCATTTGAGGGAATGGTTGGTGGCAGCGTGAATAGAGTGAGTGTGTGAGAGTGACGTGGCACCTCCTTTATGATGTGTGAGGAGGCTGTCACAATAAAACTGGTGTCCAGCGGCGGGATACGAGTTGTCCAGTAAAGCCTTGGCCAAAGTGACCAGAGCAAAGGTTTCAATTAGGGGCACCTGAAGTGGAAAGCGTGGGTTACCTTCTAGGATTTGGCTCACGGGGAGCAAATCTAGTAGAGGCGCGCTATAACTTCAGTGTGTAAACTGAGAGTGTCCTTGTCCAACTCTGTGGTGTCCATTTTGTGAGGGAGAGTGACCCAAGGCAAAGGCTGTGGTGGTTTGGTTAACGTGTCCAGAGTTTAGGGAAACTCTGAGGGGACATAGCGAAGACCAAAGGGAGCTAAAAGCTGAGGGATCTCCATTTAAACAGCAAAACCTAGGAGTGGGTAGAGCTGTATTAAATTTAGAGTGGTGCCAAAGGCAAAATAATAAAGTATCCTTAGTTTGGCAAGGGGCCCAGTGTAAAAGGGCAGAAGCCAAAGAATCTTAGTTACTGTTACTAGCTGTGTGCTGGTGAACACTGCAACTAATTATCACAGACCATAGCACAGAAAGAAAAAAGTCACTTTAAACAGAGGCTTGGAACTTGAGAGAAGAGCCTTTTGTGTGAATAAAATGCCCTTAACCCGTAGTAGAAAAACTGAACTTGAACCAAGATCTGCTGAGATGGCAGCTAGTTCAGATGAAGAGTATAATGGGGGAGAGGAAAGATTTTCCTCAGCGCAAGAGGAATGTTCTAGTGAACATTTCATTAAATGTTCTA
Source organism: Pogona vitticeps (assembly GCF_051106095.1). Lineage (NCBI taxonomy): Eukaryota > Metazoa > Chordata > Lepidosauria > Squamata > Agamidae > Pogona > Pogona vitticeps. Next base: position 203,157,637 of record NC_135783.1, read on the forward strand.
GTGAACATTTAACAGACCTAAGAAAATTGGAATTAGCACAAGCACATGAATTCAGAATGAAACAGCTAGAGATGGAGGAAAGAATGAGACAGAGAGAAAGAGAAATTGAGCTGGAAAAAGAGAGAATGTCTTTTGAAATTAGGAGATTGGAACTAATGAATCAGAACAATAACAATAACAGAAATTCCAACTCTGAGGAAGGGCAGTTGTCAAAATCAGATTTAAAGAAATTCCCTTCTTATAAACAAGGAGACTGTCCCGAAGCATTTTTAACTCTTTTTGAAAGAGCATGTGCAGATTTCTCTGTCAAAGAGTCAGAGAAAATGATAATTTTAAGATCTCTAATTAGTGGATGTCTGGCTGAAGTCTACGCTGACATGCCAATCGATATGATTAAAAATTATTCAGAATTTAAAAAGATGGTGTTTGCTAGGTTTGGCATAAATGCAGAACAGCTGAGACAGAAATTCAGAACACTGTCAAAGAAACCAGATGAATCTTACACACAGCTTGGTGCCAATGTAGTTAAATGTTTAGATAAGTGGCTAGCGCAAGAGGGTGTGCAGACTATTCAACAATTTAAAAACATTATAGGGTTGGAACAGTTCTATTCCCTTTTACATGGTGAAATTAAATACTTGGTGAAAGACAAACGACCGTCAGATGTTAAACAGGCAGCTGAGGTTGCAGATTTCATTTCCCAAATTAGAAAGCCTATGTATTCTGAGGGAAAAAACATGAGGAAAACATGGGAGGACAACACTAGATATCTCAAAGGGCAAGTTAAGAGCCAGAAGAAATTGGGTGGTCATTTTGTTGGAAAGCCTTCAGAACAGGGCCAAGCCAAGAGCCAGATTTTGGAGGGAAAAGAAAAATTAGCTGGAAAAAGCTCATGGAGCGACCAAATTTGCTTCAATTGCCATGAGAAAGGCCATATTGCTTCCCAATGTCATAAAACAAAAGAAAATAAAGAAATTTTACCTCAGAAAATGAATTTAAACAAGGCCAAATCTGTTTACTGTATTCAGAATGATCAGATAGCTTCCCCTAGAGAGGATCCTGTTGTCATGGAAATGCCAGCAGAGGGCTCTACAATTGATACTTTTAGTGGAGAGGTCTCAAGTTATGACGATAATCTTCCTATTGCTGAAATAAGACACTGTCTATATATAAGAACTGATTCCCAGTTATTTGAATCAGCTGGTGATAATATAGGTATATTTGAAAACAACTATTTAGCTTTAAGAGATACGTGCTCACAGGTTACCCTTTGTCACCTTGATATTATACCTCAGAGGCACATTATTCCTAATGAACATATGACAAAGGGATTGGAAAAGAAGTGGTAGTTTTGCCTGTAGCAGAAGTTCTAATTCGTTATCGAGGATGGCAAGGAAATTGGCGCGTTGGAATTTCCTCGCAAATATCTGCAGCAGTACTTATAGGGACAGACCTCTCAAAACACGTTAAGAGTGCGTTAGTAATTACTCGATCACATCAAGAACAAACTGAGGCAGCTGAAAACGTTACTGACTGCCAAGGGGGAGATGAAAGTATACCCCAAGCCGAGGCATTTTCACTAGAAATACCACAGAAAAATATATTTTCCCAAGAGCAACAAGCAGATCCCACTTTAAAATGTTGTTTTGATAAAGTGGCTAGCAGAGAATTATCCCCTGAACGATTCCTTATCAAACATGGTTTGCTGTATAGAGAAACACTGATGAATATTTCTAAAGGGGGTCATGAGATTAGAAGCCAGTTAGTTGTACCAGACAAATATCGCTCAATGATTTTAGAAAGGGGACATTCAGACATATTTGCTGCACATTTAGGTATAAATAAGACCAAACAGAGAATAACTCAGAACTTTTATTGGCCTGAAATAGGAAAACAAATTAGAAATTTCTGTCAGAAATGTGATGTGTGCCAAAAACAGGGTCATAACCATGACAGGACTAAAGCTAAGCTATGCCCTTTACCAGTAATCTCCACACCCTTTAAATGTATTGGAGTAGACATTATTGGACCATTACCTAAAGTTACGAAAAGGGGAAACAGGTTTATTCTTACCATTATTGATCATGCCACAAGATACCCTGAAGCCATTCCTTTGAGAAACATTGAGACCCATACTGTAGCTGATGCCCTGGTAAACTATATGAGTAGGATGGGTTTTCCTTCAGATATTATAACAGATTTAGGAACATCATTTACATCCAAACTGATGAAGAGATTGTGGCAGATTTGTGGCGTTAAACACCTAGAAACTTCTCCCTATCATCCTCAAAGTAATGGGTTAAAGAGAGAAATTCAATGGCACCCTTATGAGAATGATTAAAGCACATTTAGCTGAGAACCCTAATAACTGGGACCAGAAATTACAATTACTTTTATATGCCTATAGATCAGTCCCACAAGAGAGTACCGGGTTCAGCCCTTTTGAATTACTATTTGGGAGAAAAGTGAGAGGTCCACTTGATTTAATTAAGCAAAATTGGGAAAAGGTTGTAGAGGAAGATCCTCAAAATGTAGTCACCTATATAGACTCATTAATGAACAGCCTCAAAAGAAATCTAGAATTGGCTGCTGAAAATTTAAAAGCACAAAAAGTCAAACAGAAAGTTTGGTATGACAGAAAGGCTCGAGAAAGACAGTTTGACCCTGGAGATGAGGTACTGATGTTGAGACCCATCAAGGGAAATAAGCTACAATTAAATTGGGATGGACCTTACAGGGTCATTTACAAAATGAGTGACCTTAATTACATTATCGAAGGAGGTGAACACCTAGGCAGGAGGGTGGTTCATATAAATGCCCTTAAGCCATATTATAGAGAACAAAAAATGTGCTTTTTGCAATGAAAGCAGCTGAGAAAGAAGAACATGATTTACCATTCTGGGAAGGAAGGGTGAAACTAAGTTTAATCCAGGGGACGTGAAGATCAGCCCTGCTCTAACTATAGAACAGCAGAGTGATCTAAAAGCACTGGTTACTAAGTATCAACAGGTTTTCTCAAGCAAACCTGGTGTAGCCAAGGGAGTGTTGCATAGAATAGAGACGGGTAATGCACCCCCGCAAGCTGTAACCCCATATAGAGTAACTGGACCTTATGTAAATAAAGTGCACCAAGAGTTAGATGCTATGCTAAAAGATAACATTATAGTACCATCATCTAGCGCTTGGTCGGCTCCAATAGTTTTAGTGGATAAACCGGATGAAAGCATCAGGTTCTGTGTAGACTACCGAAAATTAAATGCAGTGACCAAACCAGATGCTTACACCATGCCTAGACTTGACAACCTGATTGAGACCATTGGGGGGGTGTTGATTCATTTCCTGTTTGGACCTAACTAAAGGGTTCTGGCAAATGAGAATAGACCCTAGGGACCAGGAAAAAAACGCATTTTGTAGCCCTTTCGGCTTGTTTGAGTTTCGGGTCCTCAGTTTTGGCCTTAGGAATTCCCCAGCTACCTTCCAAAGGCTGATGGACAAAACTCTGCAAGGGCTCAGTGCATTTACAGTGGCTTACATAGATGATATAGGGATCTTTAGCAACACCTGGCAGGATCACCTATGTCACCTGGAAATAGTACTGCAGCGGTTGAAAGAAGCGGGGTTAACTGTAAAAACCAGCAAATGTCAACTAGGAAGCCCCGAGATGAAGTACTTGGGTCATATAGTAGGAGGAGGTGTAATCAAACCCCTAGAGGCCAAAGTAGAAGCCATACTTCAGTGGCCTAGACCCAATACTAAAAAGAAGATAAGATCCTTTCTGGGTTTAGTGGGATATTATAGAAAATTTATCCCCAGATTTAGTGAAATTGCAGCGCCTTTAACCGAGCTGACAAAGAAAAGGAGTGATGACCGCATCCCATGGTCCGAGGACTGCGAGGTGGCTTTCGGGAAGCTAAAGGAAGCTTTATCCAACCACCCTGTGTTGCATGCTCCAGACTTCAACAGAGAATTCATCATCTACACCGATGCATCTAACGCCGGGGTAGGAGCCGTGCTGTGCCAGTGTGATGACAACGGAGACCAGCATCCCGTGTCCTACCTGAGCAAGAAACTCCAAAAGGGTGAGAAGCACATGTCTACCATCGAAAAAGAGTGTTGGGCCATCGTGTACGCAATCCAGAAACTGAAGCCTTACATCTGGGGAAGACACTTCATTTTGTGTACGGACCACTCACCTCTAATGTGGCTAAAGACAATGAAAGCCCAGAACAGTAAACTAATGAGGTGGGCTCTTCTTTTGCAGGACTATGATTTTGAGGTTAAGTTAGTCAAAGGGACTATGAACTGTGTCGCTGACGCCTTATCCCGAAGACCAGAAGACGACAGATGATCTAAATTGGACTCTTAAAATTTATAAAGAAGTTTAATATGGTTTTAAAAGCATATAGTTATTAAAGTAATGTTTTTATGTATGTATATGCAATTAATTACAGTGGACCCTCGACTTACAGACGGTTCGACTTACAGACTTTTCGAGTTACAGATTTCTCTGGCTGCAAAATTTAGATTCGACTTGCAGCCAGAGAATCGACTTACAGACCAGAAAAAAACCAAAATGGAAAAAAATTAGAATAAAAACCACTGGTTATGGGATTAATCGGTTTTCAGTGCATTGTAGGTCAATGGAGATTCGACTTACAGACTTTTCGACTTGCAGCCACCATTCCAATACGGATTAATTCCTTAAGTAGAGGGTCCACTGTACATAATTGTAAGTATATTTAAAATGATATAGTTGTGTAACCTTGTATAATATTTTATTGGTAAGTGTTATAATATGGGAAATGTATTGTTTAATGCTGTGTTCAGTTGTTTTGGGTGAAAAGCACCTTAGCTTTCCCCCACAAAACAACTTTTATAAGGGGGGAGGTAATGTTACGGTAGCTTGGAAGCTACCTGTCTGTCATTGCTGTAGAGGCATGTCATCTGCCAATAGCGTGACGGAAGGTGGGACATAAGGGGTGGAGCCAGTGTATATAAGGGGAGTGAATGGGTGTGAGTGCTTTACATAGGGACTAGATAGGGACTAGATAGGGACTGGTTAGGGACCGGTTAGGGTGTTAGGGTTTGTTCCTATTGTGAAGAACTGTGCTATATAGTGAGGGCCTGTGAGAGAGTGTGTGAGTGAGTGATACTTTATTATAGTGATTGCCTTATCATTTGAGTTATTAAAGTGATTTGCCATTCCTTTTGTTATAACCAATAAACACAAGTTTTCATTTTCAAAATCATTTATTAATCTGAAGAGTCATTTGAGGGAATGGTTGGTGGCAGCGTGAATAGAGTGTGTGAGAGTGACATGGCACCTCCTTTATGACGCGTGAGGAGGCTGTCACACCTCCCAGCATGGCTGCTGAGCAGCCAGCTGAGCAAGAAAACAACGGAGCTGTGGGTACCAATGGCGGGAAGAGCGGTACCTTCATGACGCTGGGACGCATGAGTGGACAGGCCATTCCCGGGGGATGAACCCTCATTAGGTCCAGCTGGGACAGAGATATTCATATTTGTTTACAAATACGAATATCTCCATCTCTACTCTTCATGGATCCTAGTTAGATTACATGATCGAAGTGTTGAATGAATGTCCACACAGGGCTCAGTTAATTCTTGCAGTCTAGATGATCTGCTTCTCTTAAAGCAGCCCGATATTTAATTGTGGGCTAATGGTCCATTTGTGAGCAGCTTTGTGTCCTAGGTCTGTTTCATGTGGCCAAGTGAAGTCTCCTTGCATCCTATACCTGTGGCATTGATGGTTTGTACCTAAATAAAGGACCTCCTTGGATTTAATTTTGCTAATTTTTGGTTCCATGTTCTAGCCTGTTAAGATTACTTGACACCTTGATATTCTGTGTTAGCTATCTATCCCCTACCTGCTTTGTCACTGGGAATTTGGTAAGCATCCACACACGATCTATGACAGTCTTTCTGATGCTTCACTCACTTTGTTCAACCAGCTGCAGATCCACTTAACAGCATTCCTGTTCAGGCCAAAATATTCCATGGAAGATTTTGTTAAATGTCTTGTAGGAAACAATTAGTGGAGCAGACATAGCCATATTGGAGATCAATAGGAGGACAGGGATATCAATTCATCAACATGTGGGACTCTATAATGGGTAGCAAATACAAGCATAAATATACAGAATAGCTGATTAACACTTGTAGGGGAGGGAAACGTCTTTGTTTTACTGTGATGGAAGCGTATCGCCCAAGAACCAACAGATTTAGTAGCAGTAATCAGAAGAGTCAGAGAGAGACACACACAAAGTAGACAAGTAGAGAACATTGTCCAGACAGTTGTCCCAAAACATGCAACAATGGTGTTGTAAGACACCATTGTAAGACAGACAAAGTGTTATTGATCACCTGGCTAATATACGTCCCGAGAGAAAAAGCTTCTGTCCCCGTTTAAGTCAAGGAGGACAGAGTTGTGCTTTTGATGTATTTTTGTTCAGATTTTATTTGGAATTTTTCTTTGATTTCCCCCCCCCCCTTGTGTTCAAGGATGGCCACCTTATAAATATATATAAATATTACCCTGCCTAATATACCCTAATGGGTCCTAATATATAATATTTTTAATGATTTGTAACATATTAATCTATGTATCTATTAATCCTAAATGTTATTACTAACTACAGTAAGTAAACAAGATACATTGAGATGTAGAGGATGTAAACATAAGTTGAAGGTTCAGAAAAGGACACAGAGAAAACTGCTGCAGTACAGGATTGCACCAGAATACATCCTAACAGCAAATACTCACATTTATAAGCAGCTATGCCAGTGGTTCCCAAACTGTGCACTGCGGTGCACTCGGGTGCCACCAAACCGAGCCAGGGGTGCCTCAGAGTCCTCAAAATTGACTAATTCTTTCTTCTCAGGTAAACACTGAGCTATGCTCACCTTTCAATTGGAAAGAACCTATGTGAAAAATGCTTTCTAGTGTTTGTGTCTGATTTGGATTTCAGTGGTGCCAACGCACATCATTTGCTGGTTTTACTCTCGCCAGAGCCTCCCTCCCTTGGGAAACCCATGGTATTCCAATCAGGAGACACTGAATCCTCTGTCCCTTAGTGCCAGAGTGTCTTTTAAGTTTCATTTCTCAATAAATTAATCCAGGATGCCTGAGAAATAGGTTTCACTTTCATTTCTTCCTCTGGCAAGCAGAAACATAGCCCTTTTAGTACATGAGATTCCAAATATTAGGAATTACAACATAACAGATGATGATGATGATGATGATGATTACAGATACTCTGAATTATCAAATATAGATTTGGATATTTTTGGAGCTATCTAAATATTACATTATTCAATGAATTCCAAGTATTTCCGAATCCAAATGCACATCTCTACTCTTAGCTGGCATTAGATGTAGTGTAAGCATTCCTCTGTAAATTTATACTTCCTGTCCTTGTCCTTTTCTTGCTCTGCTGGTTTCTTGACCATAAGTGCATAACAGTAATATGGAGGGATTCCCTCCAGAGCAGAATACATTTCATAGTTGCTAAGCTTCCATTTCAAAGCTGCAAACCATCTAAGGATGTGGACTCAGCTGATGAATTTCCAGAGAGTAATGACATGTGATGACACTTCACCAAGTTGCAGAGGCTGATATGGAAACTGGACCACCCAAATATGTTTCCTGCTCCAAATGGTGGCAGAAGGAGAACATGAGAATGCAGAAATATTCCTGCCATGTTGCAGCTCATACCAAATCATAACCAATACAACCCATTGCTAACCTGCAAAACTTGGGGTGGGGTAGAATCATAGAACAGTGAAGTTGGAAGGGGCCTCTAAGGCCATCAAGTCCAACCACCTGCTCAATGCAGGAATACAAATCAAAGGATATCTGCCAGGTAGCTTACATTTCTCTTAAATGCCTTCAATGTTGGAGCACTCATCACCTCTCGAGGTAATTGGTTCTACTGTCTTTACTGCTCTAGCAGTTAAGACATTTTTCCTGATATTCAATCAAAATCTGGCTTTCTGTAACTTGAGCCCATTGTTGCGTGTCCTACACTCTAAGATGATTGAAAACTGTATGACAGCCTTTCAAATATTTGAAAAGTGCTAGCATATCTCCCCTCAGTCTTCTTTTCTGAAGGCTAAACACTTCCAGTTCTTTCAGGCTTTCCTCATAAGGCTTGGTTTCCAGTCCCCTGACCATCCTTGTCGTCGTCCTCTGAACTTGTTCCAATTTGTCAGCATCCTTCTTGAAGTGTGGTGTCCAGAACTGGACACAATACTCAAGGTGATGCCTAACCAGTGCTGAATAGAGGGGAACTAGCACCTTGTGGGATTTGGAAACTATACTTCTGCTAATGCAGCCTAAAATAGCATTGGTCTTTTTTGTAGCCACATCACACTGTTGGCTCATAGTCAACTTGTGATCTATGACAATTCCAAGTTCCTTCTCACTTGTATTGCTGAGCACCATATTCCCAATCTTGTAACTGTGCATTTGGTTTCTTTCTTTTTTCTTTTCTTTTTTGAAGTGCAATACTTTGCACTTATCCCTGTTGAATTTCATTGTTGTTTGCAGCCCAGTGCTCCAGTCTATCAATATCATTTTGAATGTTGTTCCTGTCTTTCAGAATATTAGCTATTCCACCCAATTTTGAGTCATCAGCAAATTTGACAAGCATTTCTAACTACTTCCCTGAACTCCCTCATCCAAATCATTAATAAAAATGTTGATGAGACCCAGGACTGAGCCTTGGAGTATCCCACTTGTTACCTCCTCCCAGTTGGAGAAGGAGCCATTAACCATCACCTTCTGAGTACGATTCTGTAGCCACATGTGTATTCACCTGACACTTTATCCAGTCCACACCTAGTTATTTTGCTAATCAGATTATATTGGGGCACTTTCTCAAAAGCATTGCTGAAGTCAAGATATATGATGTCTTCTCTACAGCATTCCCTTTGTCTATCTAACTAAAAAATTAGATCATGTTATTCTGGCAGGATTTGTTCTTGAGAAATCCATGTTGGCTTCTAGTTATTACTGCATTGTTTTTTAGGTGCTCGCATAGTGACCGTTTTATAATTCGCTCCAGAATTTTCCCTGGAATTGACTGGCCTGCAGTTCCCAAGTTCCTCTTTTTTGCCATTTTTGAAGATAGGAATAATATTAGGCATCCCCCAGTTGTCTGGCACCTCCCCTGTTTCCCATGATTTCAAGAAAATAGACAGCGGTTCTGAGAGTACTTTAGCCAATTCCTTCAGTACTCTCAGATGCAGTTCATCTAGCCCTGGAGATCTGAACTCATTCAAGGTAGTAAGGTATTCCTTGACTATTTGTTTATCAATGTCTAGCTGCAACCCTGTCCCCTCCACTTGTACTTCACATTTGTCTGAAGGTTCATAGTCTGTCCTATGTGAAAAGACTAGGGGGATGGAGAGTTGTAGCCAAAAAAGGAAGGACACAAAATAGAAAGCAAGGCTAGGGAAGAAAGTAGGAGTAGTGTAATATGGTGAGAACACATGATTGAATTCCTCAGTGTCTAGGAAGATTGAATTGTCCTGTCACTAGTTTTCTCGTATTGCTGTTGCTGAAGTCGGATATATGTAAAACGTGGCCCATTTGTCCTTTGTAAAATGGTGTAGAACATTGCTGGCAAAAGATGGCATATATCACACAGAAAGATGAGCAGCCATATATGAGCCCCTAATATTGTGGATTATATTATCAGTACTTTAATAGCGGACAAAACCCTGCCAGCAATTTATGTACACACCAGAGGAAGCGCCATAGTTAATTGGTGAGGTGCCAGGTACAAGCCAGTCACATTCCTGGTCCCACTCTCCATCATGCACCTGGTATGTGCCATTCACCTCATGAAATGGCTACAGCAACTTCGACCATCCCTCTTACATAGGCGTGGGTGAAATACCAACAGATTTGGCCAGCGCTTCCAGCACAAACCTGGTACCAGAGTTGCATCATAGTCTACTCCTGGACCTGATCTCTCTCTGTGTCGACTTCTCTGTTTCTGGACCTCTTGGGTCTAGTAATCATGTGTAATCTTTCTGGGTTGGTTGGCTGCATCTGCGCAAGCATAAGCCTGCCGAGTGGCTTATTGTCCAGAATGGCCTGTAGGTCGCTAATGATATGTTTCGGTGGTTTCAGCGGGGAACTGTAGGCTACACCAAGCAGAGTCCTGTTATCTGTGCCTTTGTCCTCCATAGATGATTGTTCCTGGGTATCAGTTTTTAATAGACCTTTACGATTTTGCTGTAATTTTTTTAAACGAGGTGCGCAGCTCCGTTACTAGCATTTGGAAGTGGGAGGGAAGAGACACGTGTCTTTCCCTATCCCGGCCTGCAGACTTGTTTGTTTGGAAGCACGCCCCATTCCGTTTGCTGGGACTTCCTTCCTTCCTTGTAACGATCAGGCCGCGAACACGTCTTGCGGGAGCGAATGCCTTCAGTCACCTCAGCGGCAACGCGCCTTTCACACGGCGACGATGTAACCCGTGTGTGTTTCCCGCGTCCCAGCGGGAAGAGGCTTCCGTGTCGCCGCCACCCCCCCTCCGCCCCCGTCAGCCTGCGTGTGTGAAAGAGCGCGTGTGTAAAACGAGGAGGAGAAGAGGGTGTCACTTCCCCGCCGGGGAGGGCGGTGTGATGTCAGCAACGGGAGGCCCTCACGACGAGGCCAAAGAGGGCGCGTCGCGGGAGGCGCTCCGAGGCCTGCTCTCTGCGTGTGTGTGTGTGGGAGGAGGAGGAGGAGCAGGTGCCCATGCCGGCTCCGGCTGCGTCTGCCCGCCCGCCTTCCTTCCTTCCCTCCCTCCCTTCCTCCCCGGCGGGCTGTGGGTGCCGAGGCTGCCGCGGAGAGTGAGTGAGAGAGATGCGCCGCATCGCCGGCGTCGCTGCCTCAGCCTTTGCCCGCCCGCGACCGAGGCTGTCTGCTGCGCCTGACCCCTCCCCGCCGCCCGCTGCCTGGCGGGGGAGAAGGTTAGGCTGAGGGAGGCTTTCCTCCGCCTTCCACATTGGCGGCGGCGGCCCTGAGGAGGAGGAGGAGGAGGCGGCGACGCAGTGCGGAGGGGTGGGCAGGTGGCTCCGGCCTCCGCCGCGGCTTCGACGCCCTCGCCCGCCGAGAGAGAGGGGCAGCCGCGGGAGTCCCTTCTTTCCCCCGCCACGTCCGACCCCACCCCGCCTCCCACCCGGTCCACGGCGGCCTGCCCGCGCCCTGCTCGCTGCCGCCTTCGCGCCTCCGGGGTCGCGGCTCCTCTTCTCCTCTGCTGCCCCACCCCCGGCGATGACCGCGGCGGCGGCGGCAGTCGGGGTGGTGGCGGCGGCAGCGGCAGCGGCAGCAGCGGCAACAACCCCTGCGGTAGCGGCGGCGGTCTTGCTGGTTGTCCCTCCGCCGCCGCGCCGCCTCTTCCTCTCCCCCGAGTGCTGCTGCCCCCGGCGGCTGCCGCCGGGCTCCAGGAAAGTAGCTTGATGAGTGTCCAAAGTCGCCGTGGAAGTTTGGAGGGGCCGCCATCTTGGTCCCGGCTCTCCACGTCCCCACCGAGCCTGCAGGACTGCTCGGCGGCGGCGGCGGCGGCGGCAGTAGCAGCAGCGGCCACGGCCGTGGCGGCCTCAGCGGCGGCGGCGGCGGCAGCAGCAGCAGCGACGGCGGCCTCCCTGCTCCCCAACTCCACGCCGCTGCAGGAAGGTAACTAGCTGGCTCTCCCTCGGCGGGGAAGGGGAGGTGAGGAGGCCGGGGAAGAATGACTGCGGGCGGGCATTCAGGGGCGGTGGGAGACCTGGGCCCGGAGGGAGGGAGGGAGGGAGGGGCCCCGGCGGTGTCAGGAGCCGCCGCGGGAGGAGACGCCGCCACCGCCGGAGGCCAGTCCCGGGCTTTGCGGGGCCGAGAGGGCCGGGCGGGCGAGCTAGGCGAAGGCGACGCAGGGCTTTCCTCCTTTCGGCCTCCGAGCGTGGAAGGGCTTAGAGGGCCCCCCCTCTTCCCGCCCTCGATGCGTCCCCGCCGCCCCAACATGTCTCCCCAATTCCTCCCCTTCCCTCCTTCTCCGTCGCTGCGGGAGGGAGTCGCCTCTTCAGGCTTCCCCCGTGCCTTGACAGGTCCTCTTCGGTCGAAAGGACTCTCTCTCTCTCCCCCCCCCCCCCCCGTCTTGTTCTCTGCCTTTGTAATTTACAAATGATTTCTTTTATTTTAATACAGTAGATGGCTTTTTTTGCAACCTTTTTAAAAAAATTCATTTTACGCTTTGCGGGTGCTTAATATTGTCCTTCGTATTGTTAAGTGGAAGGGGAAGAAATGGGAAATGAATCCTTCCTCTCCCCCCCCCCCCGCCGCTTTCCCCCTGTCTGATGGTGATTATGATGATGAACGTGGCTGTTGCTTAAATGAAAAAAGGTCGAGTCGGTTTGGCATCATGGAGGTGTCGAAGGGTGGAAAAGAGACAAAGATCGAGGCACTTATTGATACAAGGAAGATACTTTCTTCAGCCATTGGTTTCTGACAAAAGTGACGGAGGCACATTAAAAGCCAATGCAGAATGACTGCAACTTTCTCCTTTTCCTCCATCACATCTTGGAATATATTTCCCTTCTTCCCTCCCCCTTTTCCTTCCCCCACCCTTCATGTATTAAAACGACAGTGAGAGAGAGCAGGGTGTTGTGGGTGTTTGCAGCGAATATCTGTATGAAGGTTATGTGCAAACAAGTCTTTTTTTATTGTTTGTCCTCGCCGCCACCCCCCCTTCCTTGCATTTAACTGTATTGCCACAAGATGTAGCAGTTATACAGCTTATGAAATGATTAATGCCCTTTTATTTTACTCAAAGCCATGATTAATAGGGGATAGAAAGGAACTTTCATACAGCAACGGAAGGTATTCTTGAAGAATTCATGTTGTAGATTCATGGTCTTTGGAATGTGATGATCTTTTTTTTTTTACTGTGTTGCTTATCCCGGTGTATGAAAAGGCTTGTTGCCTTCTGTTTGCGTTGTGTGGGTATTTTTTAATATATGTAATTATGAGGATGGAAAACTTTAAGTCTTATACAGTACATTTTATAATGTTTTAAAGAAATGAGATGTTTTGAATGCAGCAGGTATTTGAAACATTTGAAACAGTTTGTTATTGACTATCAGCCAGCCTTGATTAAAAGTGTCTTGAACCTTGGAAATGTATGATGGAACTGTGTGTCCTCTTTCTCCATTCCAGTAGTCAGACTTGCATCACTCCTTGTCACTTTTGCACACGTTCCTAGATAGGAAGCTGACAATAGCAACCTCAGAATGGCTTGAAAGTGCTGTAGAAAATACCTGAAATGGTTGCATTTATGGCATATGTTAACAGCATTGAAGTGGCAGACCTGCTGTTTTTGGCTGTTTCTTTTGGAAAATTGAACTCTAAGGAGAAGACAACAGTTGTATGTCTCAGTTTGAACTAAGTTAATTGCTGCTTTCTTTTAACTGAATATTTATTTAACTTCAGTAGTATATATTATATTAACAATTCTTGTATTGCGTCTGTCTTCATTTTTTGACTGAAGCATATAAATCTAGCTTAAAAGTTTTGTTCACTCCCTGAGTATATAGGAATAAAAAAGTATTAATCTCTTAACTTTATTATCTAGTTTGCAGTACAGTGGTTATATATGCTATTGAATTACAACCTATTCTGCCTACAGCTTATCTCCTCTACTGAGGTATCAGTCTCTAGTTTTGTTAACTCATGTTTCAAGTCCATTATGGAATGCATTTGCTTTGATTTTCTTCTAAAAGATGACTTCCTGAGATTTAACATTATTCTCTGATATGGTGGTCTAGAAATAGTACCTCCTTAAGATGAAGAGAATGTTCATGCTACATGAAAAGTTTAATCCAACTTCATTTAATCTTGTTTACTGATTATGATGCCAGTTGTTCTTCTTTCATGTTTGTTTTGAGGTGCAGATTTAAATTTAAACACTAAGAAGAGAAAATCTACCACTGTACTGCATTTGAAGTACGAAGACCAACTGTACTGCATTTGAAGTATGAAGCCCAACTGTACATCTGTACGGTTACTTCCAGTAGTATTTTGGTCACCAGTAAATACTTCTAGTAGTATTTTGGTCATAAGCAATAAACCTCCCAAACTTTCTCTTTTCAGTTTTACTAAAACTAGAAAAATACATTTAAGGTGAAGAATGAGACAGCAGTGCTCAGAATTGTAATGTGTGCTTAGACTGTTGTGTTCAAGAAGTCATGGTTGTCATTTGACCCTTGCCATTTAATGAAGTGCACTTGATCAGTCTAGTCTGCAGCTCCCTAAAGAAGGGTCTTAATATGTTTCTTAGAAGAACAGTATCCTTTCAGTAATGAAATTCCTCAAAATGCTTGAAGATCCCCTTGTAAGAGAAATGGAGTCTTCAAATTTTGATCAGAGTAGGCAGCTCTGAATTATGCAACTCCTTTGTTGAATCATATGAGAATATGTACCGTAGGCCCACAGATCAAGATGGAGTTAATTACTGTGTGTTCATAAGACAGAATAATAAAGTTTAGTTGCTAGAATCTACTGTTTGAACTTACAAAATTCAGAATCCTTTTGGGCAACATTTGTACTCTACATAGGGTTGCCTTTGACAACTATTTGTGAACCTGTTGGTCCACAACTAAGGCCAGGTAGTAGAAGTATGTGACTTATTTGGTAGCACGTTGGCTGCTGTTCTGTTTTTAGACACAATTCAAAATGCTGGTGAGATGTATGAATTCCTGTTTTAGACCGTACTATTTGAAATGCTGTATTTCCCCTAATAAGCCTGCCTAGATCTCAAGATCTTCAGGTGAAGCCCTACTCTTGGTTCCATCACCTTGCGGATGCTCTTTGTGGGGATGGCAGAGAGGTTTTCTCCAGTGACTGCTCCTAAGCTTTAGCGCTTCCTTGCAAAGGAAGTTAGGCTGGATCTCTCCCTTTTGTCTTTCCATGAGGGCCATTTTATTCTGTTAGGTTTTTCCATTTAAGCTTGATTGTTGCAGAGGAGGGCTTGAGTTGATTGAGTGTTCTCTCTTTGTTGGTAGATTTTTAGCTGAGTGTTTATTCTGTGTTTTACTTGTGTCTGTTTAGATTTTTCAACTATTGCTCACTAAATACAGTTCTGTGACAGCAATTTGGGGTGTGAATTCAGCAAATAAAAATATAAATGCTGTGCTTTTCATTTAATATACGTTTCTAAGAGTGCAGTTGTATCCATTTTGTGTAACAATTCTCTCTCTATATATTTCTTACAATTAAGTTCCATTAGTTTCAGTACTAGGACTTATCCATTCTGAGACTAACAGCAGGCACAGTCCAGTTGCAAAATATTGTTAAAACTGCCATTTGCTTTACAGTGGGAGTGACATTACAGTGGCTAAAATCCTGTTGTGCAACCTTGCATCATGTAAGGCTGATTACTACTTAATTCAGACACGATAGAGGTGCTTCTGGTCAGTCAAAAGGCAGATCAGGGAACAGGGATGAAGCCTGTGCTGAATGGGGTTACACTTCCCCATGAAACCTCAGGGTACTGCTGGATTCGTCTCTGAGTCTTTATGCCCAAGTTTCAGCTGTGGCCAGAAATGCATGTGCAGTTAAAACTAGTGTGCTAGCTGTGCCCATTCCTGCAGAGGTCTGATTTGGCCATGGTGACAGATGCCTTAGTTGCATCCCGGCTGGATTAGTGTAACATACTCTGTCTGTGAATGGTGTCAGGAAATTTCATTGGGTCCAAAACATAGCAGCCAGATTGCTAACAGGGGCTGGACACAGGAATCACACAACCCTCCTGTTACAGCAGTTCCACTGGCTGCCCATCCATTTCTGGGCCAAATACAAAGTTACAGTTCTAACCTATAAAGCCATCTGGAAGTTGAATCATGGCAATTGGACTTTTATTAGGATAAAACATTTAGCTACTCATCCAAGTAGCTTCTTCAATCTTGGATGAGTAGCAAAATGTTTCAACCTGATAAGAAACAAGTCCAGTCGCCATGACTTAACTTCCGGATAACTTCACCTGGAGGACTGAGAATTTTTACAAACCTATAAAGCCGTAAACATCTTGGGGTTAAGCTATCTCAAAGACCACATCTCTCTTTATGAGCCTGCTTGAGAGATGTGGCCTTCCTGTCTGTACCAACTCTTTCATAAATGGGTTTAGTGGGGACACGGGAGAGGGCCTTCCTTGCTGCTGCTCCCAGACTCTGGAACTCCTTCTCACAGGAGGCTAGACTGGCCTCTTCTTTTCTGTTCTTCTGCAAGCAGACAGAGACCTTTCTCTTCAGGCAAGCTTTCCTTGAGTGAATGGCTACTGAGTGTGGTTTGAAAAATGGATTGTTGTACTTTACTGCCTTAAATGTGTTTTGGTGCTGCTTATATTTTTTGGTTTTGCATCCATTGATCCTTTTAGTGTTGTATACTTATTGTTACTGATTTAAACACTGTCTTTTAATTGTTGTAAGTCACCTTGGGTCTTTTTTTAAGGAGAAAGGTGGGTTAAAAATTTTGAATGAATGAATGAATGATGTCATCAGGAATTATAAATTTCCACGCACTCCTGAAAGTTCGGAGACTTTCTTTGCATCATAAGAACATAAGAACATAAGAAGAGCCCTGCTGGATCAGGCCAGGGGCCCATCTAGTCCAGCTTCCTGTATCTTACAGTGGCCCCGCCAGATATCTCTGGGAGCACACAAGACAACTAGATACCTGTCTCCTGATACCTCTCCCCTACATCTGGAATTTTGAGGTACCTTCCTTTTAAGCCTGGAGATCATACATCCCCATCATGGCTTGTAACCTGCGATGGATGTTTCCTCCAGGAGTCTGTCCAATCCCGTTTTAAAGGCATCTAGGCCAGATGCCATCACCATATCCTGTGGCAAAGAGTTCCTCCATCCACTTTATCCTTTTCATCCTAGAGAAGTCTTGGGGTTGGCATGGGCTGAGGGGAAGTCTTTAATGTCCGCTAGTCACCAGTGGCAAGATGATTTTACCAGTAGTGGCATTTTTTTGACATTAAAGACTTCCCCTGTCTCACACTCCCTAAAGGCTTCTGCAGGACAGAAGGGATCTCACGGGAGCCTTAGAACTTTCTGAGCAGATGGAATCACAGACTTTTAATTTCCCCCCAAAATGACTGCAACTGAGGACATAATTTTACACATCATGAAGTTGGACAACAGGATTTCAGCCAGTATGTCCTTGCCAAGTGAAAGCATCCATTGTGTGATGTGATTTGTGTTTACTTGGAGACAGATACACTAATTACTAATAGTTTGCTTGCTAATTATTCATTATGAATTAGTTATACTCAAGTACCACCTATCCTCCAGGAAGGTTAAGGTAACAAACATGTCATTTCTTCCCACTTTATCCTTACATCCACCTTATAAAATAGATCTTCAGGAGAATATAAGAGAGTGATTTACACAAGATAATGGCTGAATGGGGATTCAGACGAAAATCACCTGAGTCCAAGGCTAAATAGCTTCCCAACAATGAAAGGGATTCCATGTGAGCCTCAGAGTTGGAATTAGAAATGTTTTCTTTCTAAAAAATTGCCATGGCTGTTAACTTCAGCCTTACATGGCATAACTAATAAAAAAGGATTTAAATAATCGTGTATAGACGAGTGCTTAATTTTGTGCATAGTGGAAATCATGTTTATGTTTAAGTTACTGTGGGCAAGCTGTTCTATTAATATGACAAGTGAACAATTTATGGCCAGAATCCTGTAGAATTTCATTGGTCTGGTACAACAGGAAAGGCATCACCAACAGTGGCAGGTTGCTGCTGATTAAAGTGTTCTTTTTTTAAAAAATTATATGCATCTTATGTACAATGAGATGAAGGTGCTTGCACCCCAGATTTAAAAAAAAAAGGAATTATTTAATGAATGACAGTCTGCTCTGGTGGTGATTACGGTTGGAGGTTTCATAGGAAAAAAAATAATGAAAGAGGCCTTTTTTGTCTTCAGACTCTTTTGTTAATTTTCAAAAGAGAGCCTCTGAAATTTGAATGCTTTGTTTGAATAAAACTGAGGATCATAAAAGCTTTTGATTTTTTTGTGTTTCCCTCTCTTGTTTGCCCTTTCCTTTACCTCTTGCCTGTCAAATTGCCTAGGAAAGTTTTAATAAAATAGGATAGTGAGGGATGCCATCAGCAACCAATGAAAACAGAGAGGAGGGGAAGAGAGGGAATTTTGAGTTATAGAAGGACCTGGAGTGGTTGGACCCCAGTGAAGAATACTCTTTGCCTTTTTCTACCCATTTTCTTTCCTGGAGTATTTTTGTTCCCTTATGAGAGGAAAAGGTATCAGTGGTAGCGTGGAGGGATGGTTGACGGCGAGACTTTCGCTACATTATTACCTTTGTTTCTTTGCTTTTTGGAAGAAGGTACAGTGTGAGTTTATATTTTACTCCCCCCCCCCCCCGTGTGTGTTTTTGTGCAGTGTTTTCCCTGTTAGATTGATGTTTTAAAATTGTGTTACTTGATTAATTTACTGTCGATAGCCATCCTTGCCTCTGCTTTTTTGAAGTGACTGTTAAGGTTTCTTTATGGCTTTTGAATTGGTTCTCTGTTACCCGCCTTGCCTCTGCTTTTTTTGTAGGAGTTTAGGGCCTTTGACCAAATTAAGACAGAACGCAAATGAGGAAAACAATAGAATGAAAGAATTCAAAAGAGCTGGTACTTTTTGTGTTTAAATGGAAAGATTGGTATCTGAAGGACCTGAAAACAAATGAGGCACACATACACCCTGAAATAACCCATAACAAATTAAACCTGAATGTTTTCTCTGTGCACACCATTGCTGATGATGGCCTTCCTCATGTGGCAGTAGAGCTCTGTGTGGGAATACAGGTCAATAACTTGGTAGGATTTTTAGTGTGGGATGTTATCCACTGAATACCTGTAATAATATACCTCTTGTTGCTATAAATGCTAATAATCTGAGATCGTGAACTTTTTAATTAGGATATTTTGTACTTTGCTGTTAAATAATCAGTGTCCTTCTAAGATCTGCTACCAATCCTTAAGCCTCTGTATAACTGACATCTGGGAGACAAGGTTCCCTCAGTTCTTGCAGACAAACCATTGGTGTTGGGTAGAAATGGTAGGGATGAGAGAACATTATCTGTCTAGAATATACTTCTCTCTACAGTGAGGTGGGCATCTTAATGCCTTCTAGCCAATGGCGAGGGATGGTGGAAGTCGCAATCCAGTGTGATGTAGATATTCAAAGGTTGCTCATCTCCCTTCCAACCATTGCTGGCTGCTGTCCTTCTACCAGATAGTAATAAATTACCCAGGTACATTGGTTCCGAAAATATTAGCGTCCAATAAATCATTTAAAGTTTCATGAGCAATCAAATATTATGACACATTGACCAAAATCCTCTTGTTTTGAAGTTACATGGTACAAACTAGGTGACACCGTCATCCAGCATTGGTAACATTTAATTTAAACTGATTAAAATTTCCTGTCCCCCTGATTTAGGTTCCAAGGATGCTTAGGGCTCTTTTTGATCTGGGGAAGCCTTTGGGACAGTTTAATAGTTTAAAAAAGCTACTGGATCACAATTGCAGGGTTCAAGGAGTTTTGTTTTTTGCTATTAAATGCTGCCTCCACCATCTGAAGACGCTCAAAGGCTTCTCTGGGGCGCTAAGGAGCTTCAAAACCTACATGGAAAGAGGAAGCTTTCAGTTACTTTAAATGTAATGTTACTGCTGCTGGATGGTGACATCCAGTTTGCACTGTTTAGCTTTATGGGAACAAGATTTCAGCTGTTGTCAATATCAAGTGTAAATGCAACAAGTTAATTTATTGTAGAGATTCTGCCTCTGATCTTTTCAAAACAATACTAGTTGACAAAGATGCTGAGCCTTATAATAAAAGAAAAATCTGATTGTGAGATATTAGTTCAGGTTCCCTTTCATAGGTACTCCAAAACATATCCAGAAGTCAATGATTGACATTAAATGGATTCTAAAATGTGTGACTAGAAATATACAGTATTATGGAAACTGAGGAGATTAATTAATTTCTCGATTGTAGACTGGCTAAATCAAATCTTTGAAAAGTATACTTAATCATGTGCTGTCAAATCAATCTTGACTTATGATAACCTTAATACTTTGAAGTAGTTTAGCATTCCCTTCTTTTGGGGGCATCTTGGGACTGTGCGGCTTACCCAAGGCCACACAGGCTGGCTCTACTTGTAGGAGATGCAGTGGGGAATCAAACTCCCAACTTCTAGCTTGGCAACCACATTCCTAACTTGCCATGTTTAGATGTGTTTATTGTCCAAATTGTAACCCCACTCTGTGCATTTTAAATAAATGAGGTGGATTTTGCTTTTGAGGATGGTGCTCAAATTTCCAGAGGACTGCCAAATACTTAAATTCAGAATAGTTTGAAAGTGCCTGTTTTCTTCATAGTATGTGAGAGAGCCTGGGCTTAACATTTTAGTTAAAGATTAGCTTTCTGATTTGTACAAATGCAATAATCTTTCTGTACCTTAGTATTGCAGGCTCTGCTGTCTCAACTGTAGATGGAAACGGTCAAAGACTTGGAGAAACATTACTTATTTCTTTACTGATGATGCACCTGTTGAAGGATTCCAACTTTCTGTAATTATCAAGAAGTCAGAAATTTCCAGTTTTCTGAACTGTTCTTGTACCGTAATTGTCAGTGTTCACTTGATATACCCTTCACTCTTGTGTTTCAACAAGGCATGTGATAGCCATTGGATCTTGCAGTCCAGAACCTTCCATTTCCCTGGCTCTCTGTGAGAGTTTTGTTTTTGAAAAACAAAACAACACTTGGGGTACAGCTTCTCAAGGCTTTTACATATGCAATTTCATTTTAGTTTTTTTAAAGACAAAGTCTTAGTAATTAAAAGAGAATAAGAAATATGTCTTTCAGTGAATTAAAATAAAAACTGAATTAAAAGATTTATTTGTTAGATCCTGTCCCTGTGTAGCTGACTGTTGGGGTAAAATACAGTTGCTGTGATGATATTTTTGCTGCTTAAAACAGTGGCCCATTTACTTTACTTTACTTTACTTTACTTTACTTTACTTTACTTTACTTTACTTTACTTTACTTACTTACTTACTTACTTACTTACTTACTTACTTACTTACTTACTTACTTACTTACTTACTTACATCCTGCCTTTCTCCTTAAGAAGGACCCAAGGCAGCTTACATCCTTGAAAGACAATATTTAAAGCTGAAAACAATATACAGTGGTGCCTCGCTTAACGATTGCCTCATTTAGCGATGAATTCGCATAACGATGTGTTTTTTAAGAAAATAATATGCACCGTATAACAATGTTTCCTATGGGCGATTTTCGCTTAGCGAAGTTTGGGACCATGCTTCGCATAACGAATGCGATTTTAGGTCCCCTGCTTCACTTAACGATGTTTCTTTTTTCAATTTAAAAAGTGTCTTAGAAGGGTCAAAAACGGTTCTAAATGCTTGGATTCGTTAGAGGACCCCCTAAGTCATGTGCAAACCTGATTTGGCTTTGATCTGACTTTTCGTTAATTTATGGTGACTTTTTTTTTTCGGCCCATAGGACCCTATGGACCTGTCAAAATCTGACAGCTCCATGCTTTCCTGTGGGGGAGAAAACAATTCACCATAAATTAACGAAAGTTCAGATCAAAGCCAAATCAGGTTTGCACACGACTTAGGGGGTCCTCTAACGAACCCAAGCCTTTAGAACAGTTGCTGAGTCTTCGTTAATTTATTGTGATGTTTTTCTTCCCCCATAGGAAACAATGGAGCTGTCAGATTTTGACAGCTGTCAAAAGTTGGGGGGAAAAATTCACCATAAATTAACGAAAAGTCAGATCAAAGCCAAATTAACTTTTGCAGGGTGCAGAAGCTAATCCAAGCATTTAAAACCATTTTTTACCCTTTTATGACACACTTAATTTTGCAAAAATTGACTTCGCAAAACCATTGAAATGTATTGAGTCGGCTTCAATACATTCCAATGGAGGAAACATTGTATCGTTTAACGATGTTTCCTATGGGTTTTTTTCGCTTAAGGACGGCAATCCGTGCCTGTTGGAACGGATTAACCGGTTTCCAATGCATTCCTGTGGAAAATGGTGTTTCGCATAACGATGTTTCACATAACGTTTTTTTTTGAACCAATTAAAATCGTTATGCGAGGCACCACTGTATATACAACAGTGATTTACATAATTAAAAGACAATATTTAAAGCTAAAAACCATTGGTATAAAGAGGCAGCTTACTTCATTAAAAACAGTATTAAAGTTAAAATAGCAAGTACAATGGTACCGCGGTTTACGAAAGCCTCGGTTTGCATAATTCTTGGTTTATAAACTGAAATCCATAGAAAATAATGCCCCGGTTTATGTTTTTTTCTCTTTCATCCTGCTATACGAAAGGGTTTACCCAGGACACATTGCGCCTGGAGGTTTCTAGCGCCATCCCCGTTCCTAGCGCAATCCGCATTTTGGGTTACAAAATTTCTGCATTACATAATGTCCTGGAGGAAGCATTAATTTCATAAACCAAGGTACGCCTGTATGCAAATGGTAAGCACAAGAGTACTGAAGATCCAGCCAGAGCAGTAATGCACAACAATCCACCTAAAAGTCATTCATGCCATGTAGCCAGACATTCATGTAGCCAGTCACTAAGAGAAAGCTTGCCTGAAGAGAAAGGCAGTTGCCTGCTTGTGAAACAATAGCAAAGATGGCGCCAATCTGACTTCCTGTGAGAGGAAGTTCCAAAGTCTGGGTGCAGCAGCAGGCAAAGGTCTTTCCTTTGTCCCCATTAGATGCACCAGTGAAAGGGGTGGGACCAAGAGAAAGACCTCACCTGATGATCTTAACACCTGAGTTGGCTCATAGCAAGAGACACAGTCTTTGAGATAGCTTGGTTGCAGGCTATTTAGGGCTTTATAGATAAAAACCAGCGGTTTGAATTGTGCCCAGAAACTGATCGGCAGCCAGTGGAGCTGCTGTAATGGGGGGATTTATATGATCCCTACAACTAGCCCCAGTTAGCAATCTTGCAGCTGCATTTTGGACCCGCTGAAGTTTCCTGACACTTTCCATTGGCAGCCCCACATAGTTACAGTAATATAGCCCGGAAGTAACTAGGGCATGTAATTACAGACAGTGGGCAGATCAGATCTCTCCAGAAATTGATGTAGTTGGCATACTAGTTTTCATTGTGCAAAGGCACTCTTGGCCTCCACTGAAATCTGGGCATTCAGGCTCAGAGATGAATCCAGGAGCATTCCCAAGCTGCCCGTCTGTGTTTTCAGGGGTGTGTGTAACCCCATCCACTACATACTGCATCCCTCTTACTTGATCTGCCTTTTGATTGACTAGAAGCACCTCTGTCTTTTCTGGATTAAGTTTCAGTTTATTCACCCTCATCCAGTCCATTACTGATACCAAACACTGATTAAGAACTGAAACAGTTTCCTCAGATTTAGGTGGCAAGGAGAGTTGGGTGTCATCGGCATACTGGTGACACCAAACCCCAAAACTCTGGATGATCTCTCCCTTCGGTTTCTTGTAGATGTTCAACAACAGAAGAGATAAAGGGACTCCACAAGTTAGTGGCTAGGGTATTGAACAGGAATCACCCCAGCACCACCTTCTGAGCTCTCTCTTCCAGGAAAGACTGGAGTCACTGTAAAACAGTTGCCTCCATGCCCCATTCCAGAGAGATGGGTCTGAAGATACTATGGTTAATTGTATCAAATGCCGCTGAGAGGTCCAGCAAAACCAACAAGGACACAGACCCTCTATCTAGTTCCCGGAGTAGACCAGAGCAGTCTTTGTCCCATAGCCAGGTCTGAAGATAGCCAGATACTGTAAAAATGGCTTCTAATTTGTCTCATTATATTCATGCAGTAAAAATGAAGTGGCCAGTTCCATTGCCACAACCAAATTGTCATTTAGAACTGGCAACGTGCTTTGGCCTCGCATGATAGCTCAATGGTTTAGGTACCTGGCTGCAGCGCCAGAGGTTGGGAGTTCAGTTCCCCGTTGTGGCTCCTTGACAGAGGCTGGACTTGATGAGCCATAGGGTCCCTTCCAGCTCTGCCATTCTAAGATGATGATGAGTGATGTAGCAACTATGCCTTATTCCCTTTGTATTCTCCATATAGGGTTTTATAGGTCACAGACAGGACTTTGAATTGTACTGAGAAAAGGAGTGATAATCAGTAAACCAGTTCTAGCAAAGGATTTCTGTTCTTACTATAACTGACTCTGGTCAATAGCCTAGCTGCAGTGTTTTGCATCTCCTAGAGCAGTGTTTCTCAACCTTTTTTCAAGTTGTGACCCCCTTTTATAACATTCAAGTAACCTATGGACCCTCTGCTACATTTTCATAAAATGGCATTTTTAATGGGGGTAAAGAAAATACATTAAAATATTTTTTCAGAATATAATTCTAACCTATTATATTAATATTAATGTAGTAATACATAATTAATGGAAGGGTTGTAAATTTGCTTCTACCAGATAAAATTTGAGAAGGAAAAAATGTCAATATGCTTTGAGTTTAATTTCCTTTTTTTGGGTGTAGAAATGGCCCTCCCTTCATGTCTCCTCCTCCCATAAAAGTGCCCTCAGTGGATAGCCCCTCCCTTGAGCCCAAATAAACACCTCTGGTGCGGGCCCCTCCCTGTACCCCACTCCCTCACCTTTTTGTTCCTCTTGCCTTTCTCCTCCATGACTCAGGTGGGGCTCAGAGGCATCTCCCTGCTCAAGTCCCTTCTCTCTGCACTGTCATTGCCACACCTGGAAAAGCAGGAGACTCATTTAGGCTTCTTTGAGCCAGGCTAACACTCAGGTCTGAAGGGCTGAGATCAGTAATGCTGCACAGGTATAAAAGGGAAATATGCCCAAAGGAGTACAGACATAGCAAACTAAGAACTCTAGATTGTCTCTACAGGTCAAGAAGAGTAAAGTAAAATAGTATTGTGTATATTGTATTTAATATAAATATAATAATAATTGCAACAACAACAAAAAGTGTTGAAAACACTTCATGACTAGAGATGGGCATGTTCCCTTCCCCTGGCTCTGCAGCTGGATCCCCAACTCACTGGCTGGTGCATGCTCCTCTCTTCCTCCTTTTTGGCTGTTTGACTAGTCTCCAGCAGGAGCATGGGCCTCCCTGCTCCACCTCCTTGGCTGATCACTCACTGAGAAAAGGAGGAAGGACAGGCAATCTTATGCTCCTGCTGGGACTGGTTGAACAGCAGAAGAGGAGAAGGAGAGGAGTGTGCTTGGACTGGTGATAGGGTCATTGGTCAGGGAGGTGTGGGAAGAGGACACACTGTACCTGTGGTGCTGTGTGTATGAACCAGCATGAACCTACAAACCAAGGTTCGTGCCCATCTCTATTCATGAGTAGATTGCTTGTATTTTCAGAATAGAGAATCAATGTGTATTGCTTTCCATTGCTTCCATTGCTATGCCTGTTTCCAGCAAGCCACTGAGGGTGAAACCTAATACCTGTGAGCCTTGTTTGAGAGTCTTCCTTGCTGTTACTTTTGAAGACAGCATGCAGATGATGTGACTTAAAATCAAGTCAACTCCCTTCTCCTTACTGATTTTTTAAAAAAAAACATTATATCTCTAATGAAGAGATCTGGCGATCTTGAAAGTTTACACAGATTCTTGTATCTTTGATTGCCCTGGTAAGAGTATTGCTTTGTAAACAACATTGTGTATTGTAAATACATATAATTACAATTTGGAGTTTGCTTGTTTTTTCAGATATTTAATTTTGAATTCCCAGTTGGACATAGAAACTCACTAGGGTGGTGTGACACTTGTAAAAACCACTCCTTAAATATCTCACTTACCTTGAAAATCTTGCTTTAAGTCAGGTGTGAGTCGACAGTAGATGACACACTGGCTGTTAAGGAATTTTATTCAAAGGTCAAACTGGACGTTAGGAAGGATGCACATTCTTTACATTAACTTTATATTTGAGATACATACCTCAACAATCAGACTTTCAAATTAAAGTCCATGTTCAGCTTCCAATGACCAGTCGCAGAACAAACCATGCAAAGGATAAGATCCATAGGTGAGGAGAAGTATATGGGCGACGAGCAGATAGTCCTTCATCACTTGGGTAGCACCTGCCAAACAACTGATAAATGGTTTGCCTTTCCTGACCCTCAATGACTTGCCTGTCAGCATAGTTAGAGAATAATGAATGTGTTCGAAATATTCATTAATCAGGCTGTGAATGGAATAAACTTGAACAATGTTAGCATACTTTAAAGTGGGTTTGATCTAGCATTGTATGCTTAGTTACAGAATCCAGATGGTGTGTCTATGGCTTGAGAGGTTCGCAGCATTACAAGTGCAGCTGTTTTTATAGCTAGTTTATTAAGTGATTGGAGAGTAGTGCTTATTAATTCTTTGTATTAAAATACATGTTTCAAGTGTGCTTGAACGATTTTCCTACCATTGTTAGACAGTTCAGCAGCTATATTCTGGCAGTGTGTACAGTTTTTCTTGATGTCTGTGGTGGTGCAATCATGGTGCTTAAATCATTTAACTTTTAATTTATAATTCCAGGTTACAGTGAGGTCTTGACTTAAGAACGGCCCGAGTTAAGAACATTTTGACTTACAAACCACTCTCACAGGAAAATATTGACTTGACTTAAGTACTTAGATTTGAGTTACGAACTGAAAAAAACCCACGTGGGAGGCAGGGAAAGTGCAAAATTTGAACTTTCAGTTAACTGTTGGCCAGTGAAAAGGGTGCCTGTCTGCTTCCTCACTCCTCCCAGCGTTTAGAGAGTGGATTGGGAGACAGTCTTCAGACTGCCTGGACTGTATTTTCCCTGCCTTCCCTGAACCTTTCTTGACCTAAGAAAAAAAGAAACAAAATATCCCCCTCTAGTGGTCGAAGGCGGAATAGCAGCTTCCCATTAGTTTCTGTGGACGGAAAAGAGCAGATATGGATCAAATGGTTCTCAATGCATTCCTATGGGAAATGCAGATTTGACCTGAGAACTTTTTGACTTGAGAACCGCCTTCCAATACGGATTAAGTTCTCAAGTCAAGACCCCACTGTACTTCACTGCCTTGTGTGTATGGTATAGCTTGGGTGGGGAAGCTCCATTTGTTCCAGAGGTCAGATAGTAGACTGGATGCTATCAAGGGACAGAACTTCACCACTGCTCTCCACTTGATGTTATCTCTTCACTCTTTTTCCTTGTGTTGTCTGTCAGGTTTTCCATGCAGAGACAAAGAGTTCCATGCCCTCCTCTGTATAGAGAAACTCCCTTCCAAGGTCCCTAACCAGGTGGATGAGGAAGGTTGCCCAGAGGGTTTCCTAATGTAGTTCTTCTGATCAGTGATAACAGCCACATTTTCCTTTTGCGTTGGAGAGGTGAGTGAAGGAAAGTGTCTTGCTGTTATCTGTGATCAGTGATAGTAATGTACAGTATCGTGATAGTAACGAATTGTCTTGTGCTGTCAAACCTATAGTTCAATGCATTCCAGTGGGGGGGGGAAATTCACCAAAAATTAACGAAAACTCAGAACAAAGCCAAATTAAGTTTGCAAAGGTTTTACAAGGTGCACTAATGATCCCAAGCATTTAAAACAGTTTTTGAACATTTTAAGACACACTTAAAATAGCGAAAACGGACATCGCTAAGTGAAACAGGGGGACCTAAACTGTCATTGCTAAGCGAAGCAAGGTCCTGAACATCGCTATGCAAAATTTCCCCATAGGGAACATCGCTAAATGGAGCGCAAAATCGCTCCAAAAACCTCATCGCTAAGCGAATACATAGTTAAACGAGGCAATCGCTAAGCGAGGCACCACTGTACATGATAGTTTGTTAAGTCTTAATACCGTGGCATTTGTGAACAAATGACAGACACTATGAGCAGTTGTAGATAAGTTTTTTTAATCATTCTGTTGCCTTGTCTCATTCGCGGAATTTAATGGGAACTCAGAGAACATCTTCCTCGCTATAACTATCATTTTTCTGCAGCTGCTTCTGTCTTTTCCTTAACATAGAAAACTAGTTGAAAGAGGATACACTAAATAGCTGCAAAATGCCTTCTATTTGCTAGCACAAGAAACTCTCCATCTAGCAGTGCCCCATGTGCTCTTTCAATTCTGGATGATCAATCTCTTAAACTTGTTTACAAATGAATCCTTGTTGGCTCACTGATGAATTTTGTTTAGTACAGCATTAGCCAATGTGACTAGGACAATTCTGTTGGGGATCCTGCAGTTCTGTTGTTACATCATCTCAAGTGTCCCTAATGGTAAGTTTGTCTAAGATAGAAAGTACATCTGAAATACACAAGCCTATATTTGAAGGGTTCAGATTTTCGGGTCAAAAAGTGGTACAGTTGGTTTTACTGGGTACCTAAAAGGTCCAACTTTTTAAAAAATGAGCATGGGATTAATTCTTATAAAATAAGCTGGTGATAAGTGGAACTCAGATTTTTACATTTAAATTAGTTTCATAACTCAAATGTAAATTATAAATAAGCACATCTCTTTTAAAAAGAATTTAGAGTATGATGAGAATTTAATATGAACATGTTAAATCTTACTGGATAGCTCAGTGGTTTAGGTATCTGGCTGTGGAGCCAGAGGTTGGGGGATTTGATTCCCTACTGTAGTTCCCTGACAGGGGCTGGACTCAGTGATCCATAGGATCCCTTCCACCTCTGCAGTTCTAATTATTATTATTACTTTAAAAAGATGGGGATGTGTTAATCAGGTTTTTTTTCAAAAAACTGCAAATCGGAGAACCATGATCTCTTGAACTTGTTTTGTTAATGTTGCAGAAACTTTATTGTAGGAATTTCTCCAGACCTCAGGACTATCCAGTCACTAGACATGATAGAATCCATAAGCTGCTATTTTGTATCTCCGTGGAATCATCCACTAAGCCCACATGGATGTTCTTGAATTCTTGGTTATTTGGGTTTTTTGGAGGTAGTTGTGATTTTTGGAGTCAAAACACCTTACAGAACTCAGGTGGTAATGTTTCAGATAACATTTTAAGTAATAATATCCGTGGAGATTTGGTGTCAACCAGTTGATTTGGATATGCCTACTTTAGTTGTGATTTCAGCATAGTAAGTTGCAACTAGTCGGCTCATTTGAATCAACAGAACTCAGAGAGGAGTTGACTCTCCAAATGCTCACTTATTCCATGAGATTCTAGTACAACTTACTATGCTACGTAACAGGATTTCAGCTTATGATTTGAGTATATTTTGTTTTTTTTAAACTGATGACATAAAATTTCAATCTTTTAATTGAAATAATATCAACTGTGAGTCCTGATGGCAATTTTTAGAGTATCTATTTTAATTCTATTTTAATTGTTTTTATCTTTTAATTGTATTTCTATTGTATTTTAATTGTTGTAAGCCACCCAGAGACCTTTGGGTAGAGTGGGCGGCATATAAGTTTAAATAAATAAATAAATAAATAAATTTCATTACCAGTAACAGTAATAGAAATGAAAGAGGAATAGACCTAAAATTATAACAAAAGAGACTGAATTTTAAAATATATGTTGGTTGGGATTCTAACTTGAATGGAAGGAAGGTAGTGTTCAGAGAAGTGATCTTTCTGGAAGTGTATGAGTTTTTTTCTGCCAGTGGACCAAAAGTTTGAGGCCAAAGCCTTTGCTGCTTTTGAGTATGCATAATTATTTACAACAAAATGCACATTTAATCAGTACTGAATGCATTGCAGTGGTTCAGACAACACAATAACCATGCAGTAGAAATGGCTAAATAAACAACTGAGACTCTCTCTGTGGTTTGCTTAGTGTACGAGTATGAATAGGAGCAGTGTGAGTAGGAGCCTCATGGTGCAGTGGTTAAACTGCAGTACTGCAGCCAAAACTGCTCGTGGCCCAGGTCTTGCAATCCCAGGTAGCTGGCTCAAGGTTCAATTAACCTTTCATCCTTCCGAGGCTGGTAAATTAAGTACTGTACTGAGCTTGCTGGGGAAGGGGGGAAATGTGTAGCCTGCATAATTAAGTTGTAAATCGCCCAAAGAGTGCTTGAAGCATTATGAAGAGGTATATAAGCAGCATCCTTTGCTTTCCTTCCCTTTACTTTGCTTTACTTTGAATGTAGCTGCGGTCCTCTCTCAGGTTTGCTAAAGGAACATTTAACTGGAGTAAGCAGAGCAAGATGCTGGCATGAGTGGTTGTAATTGATAGGACCTGCTGGCTTATTATGTCACCTGAAATGGGCCAATGAGTTGGATCTCTCTCCCTTTTTGCCAGTGGGACTATTCCCTCAGAAAGCTACTACTGGTGGGGGAGTGCTATCTTTCCCACTGCTCTAGAGATAAGCATAACCATCTAGAGCAGATTTTGAGATGAAGCATAGAGAGCTGCTGTGGAAGAGAAGAATCAGAGAAGCTTGCTGCCTGTTTCATTCAGACAAAAGGATTCTTGTTGCAGTACAATATAATAATATTGTCCTTTTTTAATAGTGCTGAGCTGATTACCCTGGATTGTTAATTGGACCAATATAAGTCAAGTAGTATATTACTGCCGGAACAAAACTTTAAGCTTTTTATATTAGGCATTGCAAGTTCTAACAAGAGTTCCTTGCATTTGCTTCTGGTTTTGCTTTTCAACAACATGTGGACATTTCTCTTTCTCTCTCTCTCTTTCACTTTCTCTCTCTCTTTCTTTCTTTTTCTTTCTTTTATTATTTTGGTGCTTCCAAGCCCAAGAATCTGTTTTTTGGAAGTGCAAGGAAATTGGTAAAAGACATATTGGAGTACTGTATTATGAAGGCACTTGTCATGAGTTTTGGGTACAATGTATAGATGTTTTATGTATGTAGTTCTGTGTTGCTTGTGGGTTTTAGTTAGCTTTATTACATTAATTTTCACATTGTGCAGGTTTCCTAAGATTAAAGGATAGCTAGTTAATTGCCTTTTAAAATAGGAGGGGTGATGATATTTTTTGTGATTATTAATCAGTAAAGATTGTGATGTGGTAAGTTTAACTGCAACATAATTAGTTCCACTTTGACTTGTTCCACCGAAGAGATCTAATTCTCAAACATCTCTTTCAAAAAACATTAAGCTATGTAATGTCGCCAAATATTGAGTGTAGTGGAAGTATTGTAGTAAAAAGCTAACGGAGATGTAAATTAGATGATTGAACTTAATAGCATCTGTTGTTTCTAGGTTTTAAATACTCATATGATTTATGTGAGGGATAAAATTGTTAAATATATCTAAAGATGCAGTATCATTGTCGATCAGATAGGGGCTATAGCTTGAATAAAGTTAGGTGTTATAACTTAAAAGCGTCCTTTTAAATTATTTAAAATCTTTCAGATAGTTGTTGACTTAAAGTGGCAGTTGTGACCAGGAGGAAAAAATGCTTTTTGACTAAGAGAAATTGGCATCTGGATCTCTCTTTGATTCTTCTCTTAATGCCTCCAAAGGAGCCTGTGAACTTCAGCAAGACCTATTATTCATATTCTCTTTGTATTTGTAGAGAAGAGGAATCTCCATATTCTTTTCTCCTCAGAGGGGCTTTTCCAGATGTCATGTACCAGCATGAGCTTCTGACTCATCAGGACTCATTTCACATCTTGGAACTATTTTATTGTATCTCCATGGCTTGAGCGAATTAGCCAAATCTTGGGATGTCCATACTGTACTTTGTGCACTCCATTTTGTACCATATATCTTGGTGAAGAATTTAAAAGTCGTACAAGCTAGCATATTTTGTGCATTTATACATCGTACCAATAATATTGTTCACGTATTCACCTATACATTTTGCATTTTGTATGACTCTTTGATTCCTCTTTAACTTATGAGTAGCTGTTCTTTCACTTATAACAAATTTCCCATAACTCAAACAGTGACAACTTGTACACAGCAACAATAATCAGATTTATACTTACAAATAAAGATGGGTATGAACCTTGGTTTGGCGTTCCCTTTCCCCACCTCCTTGGCTGGATCCCCCGCTCACCAGGCAGAGTATGCTACTCTTCTCCTCCTCTTTGGCTGTTTGACCTGTCCCCAGCAGGAGCACAGGTTTCCCTGCCCCATCTCCTTGGCTAATCACCTACTCAGACAAGGAGGCAGGAGAGGCAAACCTGTGCTCTTGCTGGGGAGTGGTTAAACAACTAAAGAGGAGGAGGCTGGTGATTAGCCAGGAAGGGAAGGGAGGGAATGCATACAAACCGGCATGAACTTCTGAACCAGGGTTTGTGCCCACTTCTACTTGCAAATATGCATCTTTAGGACTCGTGTGGCAATAACTGCTTCTCTTGTTTTATTTTATTTGTGTGCTGTCTTTCTCTGGTTATAGAGACTGACGATGTTTCACGAATAGTTAAAAAATACCGTTGAAACCATAGTAACTGAAATCCAGCAATCACAGCTAGAGTAGATCCATTGAATCAGTGGGGATTTAGTGAGTCAGCTTCTTCATAGGTTCCATCAAGTTAGTGGGCATACTCAAGTTGTGACTTACTGCTGGGTTTTACCCGATAAGTTATAACATTTTAGAAAATTAAATTTAACAATATTTAAAATTGCTAATAGAACATTAAAAATTAGAGATAGATGTAATGAGGGGCTGGCCCCCTGGGGCTGGACTGTCCACTCACATGTCCACCACTGGCTCCACTCTCCCTTGCAGTCACTCCAGATCTCCTGGTTGGCTAGCCACTCCTGGCAGGAGGAGGGAAGACAAGTCTCCCTGCAAGGTTGATGAGCTTGCAGGGAACTCAGGAGTGATTGGAAGGGAGAGTGGAGCTGGCGGCGGACACATGAATGGATGGTCCAGCCCCAGGGGGCCGGACCCTCATCATGTCCAGCTGTGCGGGGCTATTCATATACGAATACCCCCATCTCTATTAAAAATACTTTAAAAAACAGTTACAACAAAGAAGGATGTGCAGTAAATACTACGAAACTCAGTTGTGTTCATTTATTAAAAACTTCACTAAAATTGGGATTTTTGCTTCTCATCTGAAGAACAAAAGGGAGGGAGCTAGCATGGCCTTCATGAAGGACATCTCACAATCTGGGAGCAGCTGCTGTAAATATCCTCTCTCACATCTTTACCAAATGTGCCTGAGAAAGTAGGAGGACCTCATTTGGAGACTTTAAAGACCTGGCAGACCAACATACAAAAAAAGAGGTCCTTCAGATAGCTGGACCCAAACTGTGTAAGTCTTTATAGATTGTATTTATAGCCATTACTCTGAAGTGGGTATGGAAACACATCCGGGACAATGAAGTTGTTGTAATAGAAGACTTACATGTGTAGCTGTCCCTGGTTAGCAGTCTGATTGCAATGTTGGAACCAGCTGAATTTTTCAAGTACTGTATTTTTCTGTGTATAAGACTATACTTTTGTCTAAAACCTTTAGATTAAAAATTGAGGGTCGTCTTATACATGGAAGTAAGCTGAGGAGAGAACAAACACAAGTAGAGGGGAAAGCAGGGATCAGAGTGATCCTGCAGGGCTTTGATCCCTGCTTTCCTCTCCACTTGTTAAGCCTTAGCAAAAGGAAAGCAGGGATCAAAGCTGTAGGATGGCTTTGATCTCTGCTTTCCTCTCTGCTTACTAAGTCCCATAGGGGTTAGCAAAAGGAGCGGGGGCAAAGGATCAATGCAACCCCGTGGCTGTATAAAGGGAAAAGAGATCAAAATGATTGTGTAGTGGCAGGATTGCTTTGATCCCTTTCCCCCTCCTTTTGCTAAGCCCCGTTAGGCTTAGCATGAAGGGAGAAAGCAGGGATCAAAGCGATCCTGCAGAGTTTTGATCCCTTCCCCCCTACACTTGCTAAGCCCCACTTAGATTTCTTAATTTGAGGTTAGAAAAGGGGGGCGTCTTATACATGTGGGCGCCTTATACATGAAAAAATATGGTACTTTCCAAGACATCCCCATATGTGTTGTTGTAGTCCAGGTAAGATGTAACAAAGTTATACTTCACCATAGATATCTCAAAAAATTGGTACAGCTAGTCCACTGGATTTAACTATGTAGTCACACTCTTGACTACCATAGAAAGCAGGGTAGCCAGGCTGAGGGCTGAATCTAGGAGCATGCCCAAACTGCAAAACTGAATTTTCAGTAGTAGTGTAACCCCGTCCAACATAGCCTACATTCCTATTTCTTTATCTGCCTTTTGACTGAGCAGGAGTACTTCTGTCTTGTCTGGATTAAGCTTCAGTTTGTTCATCATCACAGTGCATTACTAACATCAGACACTGGTTTAAAACAGTGTACTTTCTTTGAAGTTAATTGAAAATGTACTTTCCTTGAAGTCAATTGAAAATGAAAAATAGAACTGAGTTGACAGGATACTGAACCCCCAAACTCCAAAATATCTCTCCCAGTGATTTTATGTGTGCTGAATAACATGGGAGGCAGAATTGAACCCTGGTAGAGACCCAATGGACCAGCAACTGAATGGAATTCCCTTTATACCTTCTTATGAGCATGCCCTTCCAGGAACGATCAGAGCCGTGGTTGGAAGTTGCCCCCAAGTCCCATGCCAGAAGGATGGCCCAAAAGGACTTTCTGGTTTGATGGTATTGAAATCTGCCAAGATTTAGAACCAACTGGGACACATTCCCAGTATAGGTCATCCATGAAGCTGTTCTATAACTGGCCCTGAAACCAGATTGAAATGGATCTTGAAACTTTTTCTCATGCAGGAACCACTGCAGCTGAGACTCCAACAAACAATCAGGCTTGTTTGCCCAAAAATGGAATATTGGGGACTGGCCAGTAGTTATGTGACATGGTGGGGTCACACAACTACTGGCCCATTCAAGCATGCTGCAACCTTGCTTTGCTGTAAAGAAGGCATCCTCATATGCTCTTGGCCATTCTTCCCCTTTCATCTGCTTTTATAAGGAAGGAAGGATGAGGGTCGAGCACAAAGATAATGCATCTCATTCAAGGACCCTGTCCACATATTGGGTCTGCACAGATTGATAGATATCCATTATCACAGGGCAAGAGGGAGCCAAAGTTACATCCACAGAACCTCGGTCGACAACAGCATCCAGGTCAGAGTGGGTCTAAGTGACCTTGTATGCAAGATGCTCTGCAAATTCTTCATGATGGCTGTTCATCCTCTCCTGGGGGTTTAGTTGTCCAGTCTTGGGAACTGGATATGAAGTAATTAGCTTCCTTTACATCTGTGATCTTCTGTGCCTGTTGATTATCAGTCCCCTAATCAGAAGTGGATCATCCTTATTGTGTATGCTAGTCCCTTTAGCTCTTCTAGCCTCATTTTATGTATACAGTGGTGCCTCGCAAGACAAACACCTCGCAGGACGAAAAACTCGCAAGACGAATGGTTTTTGCGATCGCTGTGGTGCCTCGCAAGATGGCTTCTTCTATGGCCATGCTTCACAAGACAATTTTTCCTCCCACAAGACCGATGCCTTGCAAGACGAAAATAATTCTTTTGTCTTGCGAGGTTCCCATAGGAATGCATTGCAATGCATTCCTATGGGAAACTGCTTTTCGCAAGACGGAAATTTCACAAAGCAGTGCTACTCACGGAACGAATTACTTTCGTCTTGTGAGGCACCACTGTAGCCTATTCCCCATTCTAAGTTTGTTGTTTTAAAAGTGTTTTAATATTGATCTTAGTTGCCATTTTAATATAGTATTTGTTTAATTCTTTTAAAATATTTGTATAGTTTTTTTAGCTTTTAAATACTGTTTAATACTGTTTTAGTGATATAAGCCACCTTGGGTCCTTCTGAGGAGAAAGACGGCACAGAAATATTTTAAATAAATCCACACAGATCCCTCCCTCCACCATCATACTTACACCTGTATATATTTTTAGGTGGCCATTTCCTTCACCCAAAGACAATAGGCTCTATTGTTTATGCCACAGTAAAGGTTATTTTGTACTGTTAGCTACTTAATTAATTACACGGTCTTTGTGTGTATGTACTGGAGGATCTAATAAATGTAGTTCCGACCACTGCAAATATTTGGTGCATCCTGAAAGAGTGAAAGGGTATGAATGTCATAAAAGAACATTGTGATGTCAGCACATTAAACTCTATTACTCAATGTAAATTTCAGTGAAGGGAATTTATCATCTTGTGATAGTTGACTGCAGGAATGCTATTCTATTACCTGGTAGTAAGCTTGCTCTGCTTTTTAAAGTGCAAACAATTTAAATAATGTACATAAAGAGTGTCACCAAACAGTGAGGTTAGTGTATTTCTGAAATTTTATATGTTGCTTTTTAAAGTTCTAGTTCTGTTTAGTATTGTTTGACCATATGAAAGTACACTATAACATGCTGACTAGGTTTTAAAATGCCATTTTCTAACTCTGCAGTTCTAAGATTGTTGTTGTTTTGTACTGTGCCAGGAAAATATATACTTTATAGTATGAAAATCTAAATATAGGTCTTTGATCCTGACCAACATATAGTTGAAAATTTAACATGGGGAAGCATGAAGAAGAAGATAAGACGATGGTGAGGGTATCAGGATAAGAATATGCGTTAATTTATGAATTTTGAAGTTAGATTCTACTTGAAGAAATGGAACACAGTTGCTCAAATCTGAGACAACAAATTATACTTCTATCAAGAGCATCTCATGAATTCCCTCTCTTTTGCATGAGAGTTCTATAATTACCTATACTGTATCTTCTGAATCATGACTATGCAAACTTTTTGGGAACTTAGCAGTAGCCATAATTTGTCAGTTCAGAAATTCTGACAAACTGGTTAGTGAAAACCAAAAAGGAGGCAGTCCTAAGTGCTGCCAAGGCATGGTTATGCATTGCATCTCAGGTGAACCAGTGTGCCACTGTGCTTGATTTTTCAGCAATAATGTTTACTTCCTGAATATCAATTTGAAGAACCAATGGTTCTGTAGTGTGGGTGCATACATGTACAGTACAGTACTTTTTCCACTATTATTATTCACATAATTTTGGAAATTTAGCTCTTTGATAAGGAGATGAAATATTTTAAAAGATTGGCTCTAACAGTTTTGTTTAGGGTGGGTTGACAGGGTCACTGAGATGAAAACTTAGCCAAATTTCTTTTTAAAAAATTATATGCATGTTTTTGCATGGTTTTTTTTTTTAAAAACTACAGGTTCTGTAATTTTCTGTTCAGCTGCTACACAGAGTGGGCAATTATTTCTCATCTCTGCATTTAGATGTGGTATAATAAATAGTACAAATCATTCTTAATCCAGACACAGAAGAATGACCCATCCCCTAAGGAAAGCTCTTTGTTGAATCACTGCTCTGGACTTGCCAATCTGGTTGAGCAACATGTTTAGAAATACAGAGCAGATAGTGCTAATGCAAGAGGGGATGCTTCTATACATTTTATAAGTGAAAGAGTACTGTTCTTCTAATTTAAATTAAACAAGGCGTTGCCCTGCTGAATTATAGGAAACTGAGCTAGAAGAAATGTGGTTTCAAAGAAGTGACATATCCTATATTGTGGTGACCCTAAGGTTTTGAACAAAGAAGTGAAAAGAAAAATCTGTACACTCACAGTGCAAAGGCTCTGGTTTAGCTATATTAAGTTTGTGAGGTATGCCTTGAAACCTTCTGTAAGTTGAGGTTTGCCAATGGTTCTGCCATTCCTGATGACATTTAGTAAACTTTCAATTAAAATGTTTTTAAATAGAAAAGAAGTAGTGTAACCACTGAGAAAACAAGTCCAAAAGTATTGGAGAATTTCTGCCTAGGACTATGGATATTCTGCAAGAAAGGTGTGCAGTTATCTTGAGTTGCATTTTGGTTCATCCACTTTTGAATTTTTTTTTTTGAGGCAGCTACTAACGGCAATTGGCACTTGCTAATCATTTTGAAAATGGCTTCGGCTGCATCACCTGTCTATAAATGTAGGTATTGCATGTGCAATTGTGAGCTATTTCCTTTCAAAAGCTGTTGCTGCCATGAGTTGAACAAGTGGAATGAATTAGAATCTATTCATGTCTTCAGAAACTCTTCAGTAGTTGAATGAGCTTTAAAACAGCAGTGAGCATACTATGGCTCTGAGGTTGTACTTTGGCCTCTGTACTGCCTGGTCTGTTTTAATGGCTTGTAGCCTTCTTTTTCTGGCAAAAAGGTGAATTGCAGCTCCTAAAAGGCTTCTAGAAGTGGGAGTTCACCTTTTAACTACCCTGTTTTCCCGAAAATAAGACATAACCTGAAAATAAGCCCTAGTATGATTTTTCAGGATGCTCATAATATAAGCCCTACCCCAAAAATAAGCACCAGTTAAGTGAAACCCCACCCTATGCCAGGGACTCATTGTGCAGCAGCCAGAAGATGACATGACTGTATTAGAGTAAATGTAGATTGTCGTACATGAAAAAAATAAACATCCCCTGAAAATAAATCATAATGCATTTTTGGAGCACAAATTAATATAAGACCCTGTCTTATTTTGGGGGAAACACAGTATGTCATAGCCCTCTTTACTCATTTTAACACCTCAACTGGCCATTTTCTGAACTGGAAGTCAACATTGAATCCTTATTCTCTGCAATATCTGGCATTTTTGATGGGCTCTGTAGCCTTCCAAAGAGTCCTGGGGGCAGAAAGTTGTCATTGAAACCTGACAAAGTTCTCTACTACTGAAAGAGACAAGTAAGTTACGTAGTGGAGAACTGTGCCTGTTCTGGAATTAGGTCCCTCACTTATGGAACTGAGGAACATTTAAAGAGTGCTGTCATTGTATCCTTCAGGCAATAGGTAAAGTTCATTCTCTAAAGTTCATTTAGGGTTTATTCTTTAAAGCAGAGGTTCCCAACCCCCGGTCCGTGACCCGGCAGTGGTCTGTGGCCTATCCATGACCGGGCTGCTGACACAGATCTCCTACCTCCCTGTGAGCGCCCACCCCGGGAGCGCCGTTACGCGCATGTGCGTGAGCGTGTTCCCCCTGCGAGTGCACCATGTACTTGTGTGCAAGTGCATTCTGCCCCTGCGAGTGTGTTGTGCGCATGCACACGAGCGTATGTGTGCAAGTGAGCTCCGCCCCCCTGCGGGCACACCACGCACCCTCAACTGCAGAACAACCTTCTGCAGTTGGCTAAAGGTTGGGGACCACTGCTTTAAAGTTTGTTTTTCTGGCCAGTGGGTCTTTATAAATTTTTGCAAGCTATTCCACCTTCTTGCTACTTTGAAACATTCTACTTGAACATGTCATGGATGCTTACTGAGCTTTTAATCTGTCATATTTGCTATTTAACACATGTTCTGTTTTTGTGTTTAACATTTGTGTGACCTTTGTTGAATGCCATTGGCTGAAAGGCTGAGCGGAGAAAAAAACCTTAAATGCTAGACTCACTTATATGTGGTGGTGAAGGGTGTCCAAGAGTCAGGCTTATTCCACACCTGGCCAGGTATACAGTATAACCTGCACATTCTAATGCAGTGTGAGTCAAGACAAGAATATTAGATTATAGAAGAAGATTGAAGAACACATATTGTTGCTTGTGTGTCTGTCTCTAGTGTGAAGTGCCTTTGCTTGGAAAATAAGCAAGAGTTAGCTCATTTGAGCTAGTTGCTATATGGCTTACTGCCTTTGGCGTTACAACAAGGGACAGCACCTATGTCTTTTCTGGGGGTTGCTGTGAATCTTGACTGAAGTGACAGAGTGGGGTGGGGCAGATTTTAAGTGAAGAATTTGGAGTGGAGTACAGTATTGCACCTTTTTTAAAAAACCTAGTACCACTTTCCTTAAGCTAAGCTGGCTTCTGTTCTTGGTCTCTGGAAGACGGTCTGCAGCTCAAAGAGAAAGGGTTTAGCTTTTTTTTCCCCTTACCTCCTATTACCTGGCTGGAACTTGTCATATCCACCACCACCCATTGCTGAGGTCTGTTGGCAGTGTGCACTTAAGACCCAGATCTGTTGCAAAATATATAGGTTTTACACTACTAGCCCACTGCTGTCAAACTGTTTAGGATCCTTTATATTTCTGTCTGAGAAACTGGGCCATACTCCCAAAGAAAAGTATTTCCCTTCATCTTTAGAAAGGGCAGGATGTATCTATCCATTTAATATTTCAGTGGACTGATTTACTTGCTAGGTGATACCATAATTAGAACAGTTACAAGTGGAATAATTTGAGTCAGATATTAAAACCAATTGGGAACTGCTGTGTGGAAAATTCTTATTCAGTGCATGAGGCCTTCAGGCAGTTTTGTGTGTGCCTTAATTTTTCGTAGCCACTTTTGTTTGAACTATAGAACTGTTGCTACCAAATATTTCTCTTGAAAATGTTTTGCAATTTTTACCTGGCACTATTTCCAGCTCTGTCTCTTTTAATTACATTGAGTACAGCATCAAACTAGTTAAGAAAAATTAAATGCTTTGTATACGTTTTCCTATATTAAATATTTTAAATACATTTCAAAATATTTTAGCAAAATGAAGTATAGCAGTCTGTGCGAATCTTTGTTAAAAGTCTTTAAGAAGACATGATAATATTTGTGAAAGAGGATTGAGATAAATTGACCTCAGATCTTCATCTACTCAATATTTTTTTTTCATTGAAAAGCCATCTCAACCCAGCAAAAATTCTGTTAGAACAATTGATGGATATTTATGTTTGGA
Organism: Pogona vitticeps; assembly: GCF_051106095.1. Lineage (NCBI taxonomy): Eukaryota > Metazoa > Chordata > Lepidosauria > Squamata > Agamidae > Pogona > Pogona vitticeps. The sequence goes on from NC_135783.1 coordinate 203,198,307, forward strand.
AGGAGAGATATGTCCTATGTTTTGAAGAAGGTTCCAGGTAAATTTATCTAATAGGTGTAGTAGGTGAGCAGATTTAGAGTAAAACTTTTGGGATGCAGTTTGCCAACTGACATCAGTTAACTCACCTCTGTGAGTTAAAATAGTGGGGTTCACCTCCAAGCACACATACAGTATGAATTGCACTCTGCTTTAGATCCATCAGAATGTTTTTGTCTGACAACTTAAAACAGTGGTTCTTAACCTTTGTTACTCAGATGCTTTTGAACTGCAACTCCCAGAAACCCCAGTCAGCACAGCTGGTGGTGAAGGCTTCTGGGAGTTACAGTCCAAAACTCCTGAGAAACCCAAGGTTAAGAACCAGTGACTTAAAAGATGTATCTTAATGCTGCAGTATTAGGCAACTATTAACCTGTTGATCAGAACAGTTTAATAGCAATTAGATGCTTGGTCAGTGGCTTAATAGCCCAGACAGAGAAAACATTGGATTCTTAACTAGAGGAGAATATTTAAGCGTAATGGCATGTTTGCTCTGTGACCACTTCAGATGTTACACGTCCACAAAATTATGACCCAAATTGTCTTGTCTGTTTACACTGGTGTAGCACAAACTGCATAATGTTTGGAGGTGAATTAGATCAAGTTAAGAAGTTACTGTAGACATTATCCATTACATACTGAGTTTCATGACTCAGCATGCAACTAATACTGTCTATGGCGATTTCTTAACTTGGACTAATTCAGCTCTGAAAGGTACACCATTTATGTACTTACGTAAGAGGATTTTGACCTCTGTGTAGTAACTCTTGACGGTTTCAGTAGTAAAAAATGAGCTAGCCAACAAAGTAGTTTCCATAAATTGGTAGGCTACAAAGGTTTATTATCCTACTATATATTAATTTAAAAACCATTACTTTATGTAGATTCTCTGGTATCCAAGTCTGCAGAAAGCAAGCATAAAGACATAAATGTACTAGATTTCCAAAAATTCTAAAACAATAATAAAAAGGCAGTATTTGGGAATTCTTTTTATATTCTATTTGACATAACTTTACATCATATCATATAGACAAAAATCATGTCCATCGTTCCTGACTTCCCTTCACAAATTTTAAATGGCCAAAGAGCATACAGTGTCCTTTAAGGCTATACTTGCACCTGTTTATAACAGAACTGTGCAGGGCATTGCAGATTAAATTATGTTCCCATCATCCAGTGATTGGAGTTGGAGTTTGCTAAGATTGAGCCTAAAATTTTTATTGCATTTATGGTATTTATGCATAAAGTAATGTGTACGTTGCTGAATACATGAAGTAATACCGTTTTACCGAAAATAAGACCTAACCTGAAAATAAGCCCTAGTATGATTTTTCAGTATGCTTGTAATACAAGCCCTACCCCCCAAAATAAGCCCCAGTTAAGGGAAACCCCACCCTTCACCATTGTGCAGCAACCAGAAGAAGATGACATGACTGTATTTGAATAAATGTAGATTGTTGTACGTGAAAAAATAAAACATCCCCTGAAAATAAGTCCTAATACATTTTTGGAGAAAAAATTAATATAAGACCCTGTCTTATTTTCGGGGAAACACGTACATGGTTTATGAACATAGATAGCAGTGTTGTTTTTTCACTTAATCATTCTAAGCTAGCTTTCTCTTAACTGGTTACCTTCCACATATTTGCAGCTACAGTACAGATCTTGTCGGCCCTGGACAGTATGATCAGTTTTTCAAAAATTATCCGAATGGTAGTTCAAAACATGTCAAAGAAACTGTTGAAGAAGGCTGCCATAAGCCATTGATTAACATAATGTTGAGGTCTGTAACAAAAATAACTTTTTTGTCAGGGCATCTGCTGCATCATCAGTCCTGGTACCTGATTAGATATCATACTTGCTTTCTGGGAAGAGAAAAGATAATAAAGCACTGACTCTGTTTACAGAGCACCCTTAATTTGCTCATGGATGTGCTGATTTTTTTTTTAAATTAAGCTGGCTATTGTCATGGAGTTGAAGCATAAATTTGTTGACTCAGAAACACCAACACATACTTAACACCACAAGAACAGAATTGCAGCAATGTCTCATGGTGAACACAAATACAGAAACAAGAATAGGTAGCAACCATGCTGAAATCTAAGCAAAAGCTGATAGTGTATGGTATGAGGACACTGCAAGGGAACACTGAGCAGAATTTGTGGCTTCCTTGAAGGTAGAATTCCTTATCTGGTCGCACATGGAAAAATGAATGTTACCGATACCTATGATGCTGATTTGGGGGGCAACAAATACATAATAGTGTAATAGCTGGTAAAGTTGCTACATCCATGTAATGCGAAAAATTTACACATTACTGTACTTTTTCTTGTTATTTTTGGGGAACATTTTGAGTGGAATTTAAAAATACTTTTAAAGGTAGATTTCTTAGAGAAAGGAACTCAAATAATCAACAGTGGAACTGATAATGAAATGAACTACTGTTGAAAGCTCACAGTTGGCGATGGCAATAAGTTTCTCTTGGCTTGCAACATGTGACAGTTTTGAAAAGCAACTTTCTGAGCTCTGGCAAGAAGGAAAGATCAACCTTCTCTCTACTTGGCTGTATCTTGTTTTTGTACTTTGCGATTTTAGTGTTTAGTTCAGCTGTTTAGTTCACATGTTCTTGTCATATTTTAAATCCTGTTCGATGGGTATATGCCAGCACAATGGAATTGAGGTCATGGCAGCAGCCAATGGTTGCTGATGAAAAGCTTCCTTTTGCAGTGTTGGGCTACACATGACTGCATTGTGTTCAAGCTGCGCAACTGGATTTCACCCATTTGTTTGTCGATTAAAATTATGCTTTCAGGACTCAGAGCCATGTATTAAAATTATATGAATAGTGGTGAATTCAAGGAAATGAGATGCTTTTTAAAGAAGAACATATCCATAGTAGTAATGATTTCACTGCTACTTTTTTACTGTCTGCTGTGAATATCAGTATGTCCAGTGAACCCCAGTCTTGGGAACTTCTGGAAGCAATTGAAAGGCTTACAAACTGAACTTCTGTCAGAGTTTGGTTTTTTGAGGAGCTTTGGGAGTTTGGTTCCTTTTCTTACCAGTCAAAGTGTCATCTTCCCAATACCAGTAGTCTTAGGAGTCCGTTGGTTGAGCTGTATTGTGAGGCGGAGTCCCCTTGGGTTTGTCCTAGCCCTCTTCCTGCCAGAAATGATTTTTATGAGCAGGGAATTTAGTGTATTGCAACAAACGCATTCCAGACAAATATTTAAAATCTAAAAAGATGACACTGTTAAGGTGCTACACTCAATATGCCAGCAAGTTTAGAAAACTCTGCAGTGACCAGAGGACTGGAAAAGATCAGTCTACATCCCAGTGCCAAAGAATGCTCCAACTACCATACAGTTGCACTCATTTCACATGCTAGCAAGGTTATACTCAAAATCCTACAAGGTAGGCTTCAGTAGTATGTGGTAGCAGTAACTCCCACGTACAAGCTGGATTTTGAAGGGGCAGAGGAACTCGAGACCAAATTGCTAAAATGCGCTCGATTATGGAGAAAGCCAGAAAGTTCCAGAAAAACATCTACAGTGGTGCCCCATATAGCGACGTTAATCCGTTCCAGGATTAACGTTGCTATCCGGAAACATCGCTATGCGTGGGGGAAAACCCATAGGAACGGAGTTTAATGCGTTCCTATTTGGGAAAAAACTCACCTTTATGCGAAAATCCTCCATGTGGCCGCCATTTTCGCTGCCCAGTAAGTGAGGAATCCAGGCCAAAACACAGCGGGTGGCCATTTTGCCATCTTCCGCGCTCCAGCCCCTCTCCCTCCCCACCTTACAGCTGATCGGCGATGCTCTTAGAAGCTTCCCCAGCAGGTAAATAGGCAGTGGAAATGCACTGGGGAAGCCTCTGAAAGCAGCGCTTTCCACCCCTGCACCCTCCCTCACGCCCCCCATGGCAAAGCGGGGCTTTCAGAGGTGCATTTTCACTGCAGAAAAAGCCCCAGGAGGCTTCTGAAAGCGGCGCTTTGCCGGGATGGGGGGGTGGTAGGGGCAGGCCTGCCCCCCAGAGCTCCCCCTCGTGCCGCTTTCGGAAGCCTCCTGGGGCTTTTTCAGCAGTGCAAATGCACCTCCAAAAGCCCCGCTTTGCCGTGGGGGGCGCGGGGGGGTGGCAGGCCTGTCCCTCCCACCCCCACCCCGGCAAAGCGCCGCTTTCAGAGGCTTCCTCAGTGCATTTCCACTGCCTATTTACCTGCTGGGGAAGCTTCTAAGAGCACCGCCGATCAGCTGTAAGGTGGGGAAGGGGAGGGGCTGGAGTGGGGAAGATGGCTCCCCAGCTCTTTTCTGGGATGATCGCTTCCCCCCTCATCGCAAGCTGTGCAAAAATGGGGCATTTGCGATGATGGGGGGGGGGGGAAGCCATCATTGCAAGGCGATTTTTTCCTATAGGGAACATCGCAATGCGATCGCAAAAGCGATCGCAAAATCTTCATCACTATGCGGATTCATCGTTAAACGGGGTGCCTGTTAAGTGAGGCACCACTGTACTTCTGCTTCATTGACTATGTAAAAGCCTATATGTGGACCAGAACAAACTATGGCAAGTTCTTAAAGAAATGGGAGTGCCTGACCACCTTATCTACCTCCTGAGAAATCTATATGTGGGACAGAAAGCAACAGTTAGAACTAGATGTGGAAGAAGTGGTTGGTTCAAAATTGGGAAAGGAGTACGACAAGGCTGTATATTGTCTCCCTGCTTATTTAAATTATATGCAGAATAAATTGTGCGAAAGGCAGGACTGGTGGAATCCCAAGATGGAATTAAGATTGCCAGAAGAAATATCAACAACCTCAGATGTGCAGATGATACCACTCTGATGGACAAAGTGAGGAGGAATTAAGGAACCTCTTAATGAGGGTGAAAGAGGAGAGCACAAAAAACAGTCTGAAGGTCAACATAAAAAAACTAAAATCATGGCCACTGGTCCCATCACCTCCTGGGAAATAGAAGGGGAAGATATGGAGGCAGTGACAGATTTTACCTTTTTGGTCTCCATGATCACTGCAGATGGTGACAGAAGCCACAAAATTAAAAGAAGCCTGCTTCTTGGGAGGAAAGCGACGACAAACCTAGACAGCATCTTAAAAAGCAGAGACATCACTTTGCTGGCAAAGGTCCAAATAGTCAAAGCTATGGTTTTTCCAGTAGCGATGTATGGAAGTGAGAGCTGGACCATACAGAAGGCTGACTGCCAAAGAATTGCTGCTTTTGAATTGTGGTGCTGGAGGAGACTCTTGAGAGTCCCCTGGACTGCAAAGAGATCAAACCTATCCATTCTGAAGGAAATCAACCCTGAGTGTTCACTGGAAGGACAGATCCTGAAGCTGAGGCTCCAATACTTTGGCCATCTCATGAAAAGAGAAGACTCCCTGGAAAAGACCCTGATGTTGGGAAAGTGTGAAGGCAAGAAGAGAAGGGGACAACAGAGGACGAGATGGATGGACAGTGTTATCGAAGCTACCAATATGAATTTGACCCAACTCTGGGAGGCAATGGAAGACAGGAAGGCCTGGCGTGCTCTGGTCTATGTGGTCACGAAGAGTCAGACACAACTTAACGACTAAACAACAACAACAACAACCTGCCTCACAGTACCCTCTAATACACAGATTTCTGTGGAGAGGTGCCAATGCTGAGAGTTCCTGAAACGGGAAAGTTCTTATTGCTGTTGCCTCTTAGGTGTCAGTAGAATGTGTGGCACTTCCACACCTCAGAGCAAAATGAGATATTTTACTTCCATATTGACTTCCATGTAAGTGATACCTGGAGTAGATCCCTTGAAATTTATGTGGTGCAGGTCAGTTGTAACTAACAAGTCCAATTTCAGTGACTATGCTCTGAAAACAGGAGTAATATTAGATTTTTGCCCTCTGAGACTGTTTTTAAAAAATGTGCCAGAGGATTCAGGGATGGTAGGACTTGGTGATGACTAGAGATAAAATATGATTGCTGAGATAAGCCAAAATGTGCCAGTTCCTACCTGAAGTTAGTAAGAAACTCTGAATGTATGCCTGGTGTAATTAGGAAATTAGTCATGACGTGTGCTTTTTTTTTAAAAAATAAATTTTTTGGCCATCTCTTCCATCATGCCTTGGCCCAGCAATCCCCATGGAGCTGGTTATTATTGAATTAGTGGTCTGCAAAGCATTGAGGCTAGTGAAGCAGCATGGAGCAACAAAGGCTCTCTGATGGCAGATGGCTCTGAGCAGTGAGTGGTCGTGATTGTTTCTGAAGGTACCTCCAATGCTCTACCACCTGAAGTGATGATTCACTGTTGCTCTTGGCAGAGCTGACCCTGCTGTCTTCCAGGTTCAGAGCTTTTTGCCTGGCAAACAGTCCAAAGTGTAGGCTGTTGCATGTTCTGGAGTATATGGGGTCACGTGATATAATCTTTGCAATTAGATAGAATATACAGTGGTGCCTCGCGGAACGGGTGCCTCGTAGAGCAATGAATTCACTCTACGAGGCTGTTTTTGCGATCGCAAATGCGATCACAAAACGGTGCCCGTATAGGCGGGAAATCGCAGAGCGAAGGTCGGTAAGCTGCTCGCTTACCGACCTTCGCTTTGCGACCCGACAATCAGCTGTCCAGCGGGTCCAAAATGGCCGCCGGAACAGCCGAAAGGGGCCGGGGCGCAGCATTTTCGCACCCTTGGTAAGCAAGGGGAGGGCGCGAAAACGCTGCGCGCAGCCATTTCGGGGCTTCCGGCAGCGTTTTCGCGCCCTCCCCTTGCTTACCAAGGACACGAAAACGCTGCGCCCCGGCCCCTTTCGGCTGTTCCGGTGGCCATTTTGGACCTGCCGGACAGCTGATCGCAGCCATTTTCGCGCCCTCGTTCTGCAAGGGGAGGGCGCGAAAATGGCTGCCGGCATCGCTGTACGGTAAGTAAACGTGCCGATTGGAACGCATTAAACATAGTTTAATGCGTTTCAATGGCTTTTTTACTTCCGTACAGCGATATTTCACACAGCGAGGGTTAATCCAGAACGGATTAACCTCGCTGTGCGAGGCACCACTGTATACAAATTGGTATCAGTTGTGAAAATAGGACTTGATCAGCCCACCAGTGCTCTGTCAGCTATGTCTTAAAATGTCTATCTCTCTGGGAATTTGTCAATTTTTAAATGGAAGAATAATGTGCAGGATATTTAAAAGCCTAAAGTACTGTAGTTGGATGAGAGCTTTAATACATCTTAGATACAATATAGAACATTTGGAACCCAATGATTGTCTGTACATTCAGATGAGATTCTTTACTAATTTTCTCCATAGAATATATGTCTAGATCTAGATGACAGAATAAAAAGGTACATACCGTATTTTTCGCACCATAAGACGCACTTTTCCCCCACAAAACAGGGGGGTGGAAAGTCTGTGCGTCTTATGGAGCGAAGAAAACAGATTATATTTTCCTGTTTTCTTCTCCTAAAAAAATTGGTGCATCTTATGGAAAGGTGCGTCTTATGGAGCGAAAAATACGGTATGTAGTTGAAATACTATGTTTGGAAGTTAGAAACTGAAATATTCTTTTTTCATATTCTGCCTTTGGTTGCTAAGACATGCCCCAGTCTAGAGTTCAAAGGCAATGTTACTCAGATAGTAAGTATGTAAGAAAAACAAAGTATTCCTGCACATTCTGATTTAGTTTGGCAGAACTTCGCAGTGTTGATCGTGGTCAGGTGTTGGCAACTTCTTGAAGCAATATGTGATTTAGTAACAAACAGTTGCACTGGTCTTTGTGATCTTGCTAATATGAAGCTGGAAGTCAAAATTATACTTCCGTTTGGATATGGGTATAAATTTTAAAATACCATCTGGAATCAATCCAGTTGGCAGGCTTTGTGGTGAAAGGTGGTAGAAGTCTTGGATTTGAATAGAATAGTGATGTCCATTTCAGAAGATTGAATAAGCAGAATGCTTGTCTTGAAGAAGCTTTTAAAAGTTGATTATGATCCATTATAACTATCCCAGTACGTTTTACTAACAGTTATTATTATACAGTGGTGCCTCGATTTACGAACTTAATCCGTTCCAGAAGATGGTCGTAACTCGAAATGGTTGTAAATCAAAGCAAAATTTCCCATTGAAATGCTTTGAAACATGATCAGTCATTTCCAGCAGTTTTTTGGTTGCACCTCGAGGCGCTAGTTGCAAGTCGAAGCATTTGTTCCCATAGGAACTAATGCAAAAGCGGTTAATCTGTTCACTACCAATAGGGGGAGAATTTTTCTTCTTTTAACCTATGATGACGTAGGTTTAAAAATGGGCAGGAAAGGAGGGAGGGGACAATGGGGAAAAGAGGAAAGAAAGAAGGTCATCGCTGGGGTACACAGACCCCTCAGACGAAAAGTTTGTGCAGTTAAGCACAAAAAGAGGGTAGATAGATAGATAGACAGACAGACAGACAGACAGACAGACAGACAGACAGACAGACAGACAGACAGACAGACAGAGAGAGAGAGAGAGAGAGAGAGATTGAGAGAGAGAGAGAGAGAGAGAGAGAGAGAGAGAGAGAAGACAATGGGGGGGACTTGAGTATAAACCACATTTTACACCATTCCAAAAACCAGAGCCCCTCAGAGAAACTTTTTCTGATTTTAAAACAAAAGACTTTGGAGTCTAAAATATATCTTACACCATTCCAGCAACCAGAGCCCCCCAGAGAAAATTTTCTGATTATAAAAGAAAAGACTTTGGAGTCTAAACCACATTTTACACCATTCCAGCAACCAGAGCCCCTCAGAGAAACATTTCTGATTTTAAAACAAAAAGACTTTGGAGTCACATTTTAAACCCACACATTTTAAAACAAAAGAGAGGTCACAGTACACAAACCCTAGGAACCACAGAATGCAAAAACAAACAAACAAATCCAGCACCGTTATTCCAGCAAACAGACCTCCCAGTCTAATTTTACATTTTAAAATTACAGTCTAATTTTCACATTAAATTTTAATTTAATATTACAGTCTAATTTTCACATTTTAAACCCACACTGTAGGACCCATCAGAGCACAGAAACATAACCCACCCCCAGCCCAAAACCACGCTGCAAAACCCACCCAGAACAGGCAGTTTTTAAAAAGCAGAAAGCAGCACCTTACCTTACCAGGCAGTCTGAAGCCTCCCTTGCAAACACACACTCTCTCACTCAGAAGCAGAAGTCAGGCAGTCCAAAACCACCTCTGATCGCACACTCTATAACCACTGGGGTGAAAGAGTTACAAAGAAGCAGCCTCTTGGCCACCAACCGTTAGCAATTTGAATTCCCCGCCTTTCCCCCTGCCTTTTCCCCCCGATCGTAACTCGAAGCACCAGTCGTAAGTCGACTGTGGCCGGAGCTGATCGTAACTCAATATGGTCATAAGTCAGGACATTCATAAGTTGAGGCACCACTGTATTCTATTTATATAACTAGTAATTATCATCACCATCACCATCATCATCATGTATTGTTAAGTCAATTCTGACTTGAGTTGGTCCTTTCCATGTATTTCTAGGTATAAAGTACTCAGAAGTGCTTTACCATTCCCTTCTTTTGGGGCACTCTGGGACCTTGCAGCTTGCTCAAGACTATACAGGCTGGCTCTTCTTCTGGGATGCACAGTGGGAAATTGAACCCCCATTTTCTGGCTCTGTAGCCAGATCCCCAACTCACCAGCTTTAAGACAACATGGCTTTGAGATTATGTATATTTCCTATTCTTAATTATATATCAAATTTAAAAACCTTTTAGCAGTTTTATCAGAATTGTTAATGTTAAAATTATTTGACTGTACACTGTAGGTGCATGCGTGATTGCTTTACCTGCTTGATAATCTGCAGAGTCACTGATAATAATTTTTAAATGTTGCCGGTATGTATCTATTAGCATTTACTTGTACAGTGAACTTAAAGTCAAGTACTATTGAAACTTCTTGGAGCAAATGTATTACTGAAGTATAACTGAAAGTAATGAAAATTGTCTCTGTTATTGCTGAGTGTAGGCAGGTGGCTAGAATATGTAAGAATCATTTGCCACAATTTACGTTCAGAAGGTGTATTTAAATATACAACATGAGGTGAACTCCTGGTGCATTAATGCAGTTAAAACAGTTGAAGCATAATTAAAATAGTTAAAATAATATTGATCCTTTTGTTGGAGCTTTTTGTTTTCTCTGTTCACGGGAGCAACATTTCCTTGGAAATGATAACCTGCTGACATTGTTATGAGCCAGACTTTCTAATCCCTCTGATCTGCTTTCCCCTTCTAGCTTGCCATTATTGAAAAGATTGAGGAAAATACTTTTTGTCAACTTTTTAATGCGGTGATGATGCTTCTTATGTCTGGTTTTAATGCAAGGTGAGTTGAAATGTAGTAGTTCAGTATATGTCTGAGGCACTAAACTATTGCCTTGAGCACATTGTTGGTGAAATGTTGTGTGCGGGATAACAAGAAGTTAACAGGTAGACTTGTGGCAAAAAACCACACACATCCAAATAAATCACAACACAGTTCCCTGTTCCAAAACACAAAGGGATGGGAGGGGATACTGAATCTTTGTCAATACTTGTTTGGGCTTGTCTGACAGCCATCCTCTTTTAATTAATTGGCTTTCTCTTGTTGGGATTCTGAGATGAGAAGTAGTCCCTTTGGGGGGAAAAAAAGAATTGAACGGGGAGGTAGTTTGGGATAGCTAATCTGGATGCTAGACTTAATTTGGATGCTCATGCTGTCTGGTTCAAGTGTTATATCTGCTGGGACGCTTAAGAATAGGAACCAATAACTTGTGGAGCACTTGGTAACCAGCACTAGTAGAATTATGACTTGGTTTCCTTTCCACTATAGCTCTCCATGGTACTAAACAAGTTTCAGAGTGTTTCACACCCCTCTGGAATGGGTCTTTTGGGCAGAGACAAGGAAGGCATGTTCTGCCACTTCTAGTGCCAGCAGTGGGATCCAGTGAAAGTCTTCCACTGAATTCTTACCAGCAGAATGTATAGTGCAATCCCTAGAGACAGGATAAATGCTAATGGTTTTGGCATAAAAACAAGTGGGATGAGCAGTAGTGTGGGAAGAAGAGTTGATATATATGTCGAAGTGTAGTTAGAGAAATGAAAAGAGGTAGAAAGGTAAGACATCAGATTTCACTTTTTATTAAGATTCTGTCAGGGAGTCAAAATTAATGCATAGTGTATTGAGAATTTATATCCTTCATTGTGATTTGTCAGTTTTTGCTAATTCTAGAAATACAGTTCATTTCTATGAAGCACTTTGCTCGTATTCCTAATGCCAGTCAAGAATCTAGTCTGTTACTTATGAAAGCCTAAACATTTGAATTCAAGAAGCATTTGTCTGATTTAATCAGTTATATGTATCTGGGGTGGTTAATTAACGACATAGATTATAATATAAAAATAAGATAAAGAATAGTGATAGTTGTAACAACTTTTATGGGATCGAAGAAAATATTCTGTAACAAGCAGCTTAATACAGTGGTGCCTCGCAAGATGGGTGCTCCGTTTAACAAAGAATCCACATTACGACAAGGTTTTTGCTATTGCAAAAGCGATCGCAAAACGACGTTTTGAATGGGGGAATTTCGCTGTGCGATGATCAGTTCCCTGTTTCAGGAACCGATTTCCGCTTCCTAACGATCAAAACAGCTGATCGTCGGGTTTTCAAAATGGCCACCGGGTGCTCAAAATGGCTCCCCGCTGTGTTTAGGAGCCATTTTTCGCTGCACAGGCACCCGAAAATGGCCGCCGCTATGGAGGATCTTCACTGGACGGTGAGTTCTTAGCCGATTGGAAAGCATTAATGAGGTTTTAATGCATTTCAATGGCTTTTTAATGTTCGCTTTACGACATTTTCGTTCTATAGCAATTTCGCTGGAACGAATTAACGTCGTAATGCGAGGCACCACTGTATATCTTTGAGACTAAGGATGTTAAAATATTACATATGGTCAACCCTATATGGATATGAGGTTTGAACTAGTGAGAAGGAGATACAGTAAATGCTTTTGAAATGTAGATGTAACAGAAGAATCTTTCACATTCTGTGGACTAATAAAATGAAGAATGAAGAACCACTTCTAACAGATAAGGAACAAAAGAAATAGAGTTGATTATTAAAAAATACAAGCTCTCATATCTTGAACACATAATTCATCAGTATAGATATCAGGGTGGATTTGATTTAAATCAAATTAATTAAAATCACGTTTTTAATTAAAACTGATTTTTGACAGTTTAAATCAAAACATCTTTTAAATTTAAATTGTGATTCAGATCAATTTGATTTTTGTAATGTTGATTTTATCCACACTGACAGATATAATACACTGCAGAACATCTGAAGGGAAAATTAAGGGTAGATGTGGAAGAGATAGAAGGCACATTTCTTGGGTGAGTAATGTCAGAGACTGGGTGGACCTTAATAAAGAACAGCTAATCCACACAGCAAGAGATCCAGACTATAATCATAGCAAACCTCAGAAACTGAGATGGCACCCAGAGAGAGACATACAAAGAGCAGGTGGTTTGGGGGCAGGAACCAAGACGACAGTTCAAGGGACCCTAATTACACCATTCTTCCCTTTAAAAGAAAAGGAAAAAAATTAACAACAAAAATTCTCCTTCTTGCTTCCCCCCCCCCCCCCAAACCCAGTAAGGGAGCAGGAAAAAATCATGTAGTACTGAGTTCACTTGCTGAGCAACCAGTTAAACATTAGATTGCAGGAGGGTTTTTTTTAAAGCAAACAAAAAAACCACAGCCTTCACATCTTCTGTTTCCCACTTTTGTGGGTAGGAGCAGGAGGAAGCTTTCAATTTATTGATAAGTAGTTTGATTCTGCAGCAGCTTACGTGAAGCAACAAATGCTTTGGATTGTTCCTGGTGATCATATGTGCTGGAACTGAATCCAAACAGAGAGCTCCTGGCCCTACAAAAAAAAAAAAAAAAAAAAACCAAAACAACACACACAGCCCAAAAAACAGTAACCCCTGAAAGGTGTGTGTGGCATGGATAAGGGACTGGCTGGTTCACAAGTGCCTATGTGTCATATAATTGTCAGGAAAATGAGTGAATTGGCTCATCCCCAACCTGGAACAAATGGCAGGACAAAGTCCCATCTGATCACATTCTGTATGCCATTGTTTATGTCTGTATATCTGAATTTGAAAATGAAAGCATCTGAAAGTCACTGTAGAAATTCTTCAGTGATCTCTAAACTGTCTTGGGTTTAGAATTCACTAGGTTTATAGTAATACCTTAGCCAAATGATAAGTGCCCTTTCCTACAAATTATGTATTAGAAGGCCAGAAATAGAACTACTGTATTGGCTTTTTAACTAATGGAGAGTATTAATTCAAATGGTTATTTCTCTTTATCATTTCGTTCTGTTTTTTATTTGAATTCTTTTGCATATCTAAAAGTAGAACAAAGAAGTTGTGCTATTTTACAAATTGGCAATGCGGCCCACAGAAAGTATAAGAAATTGCAGAATTTTCTGTCTGTATCAAGTATGTAAGCTTAAGATTCTTTGGAAAGCAAAGGAACAAATACACAGTGATGTAGAGGAGTGAAATGCATATCTTCTCTGCATTAGACTGGACTACTAAGCAATCTCATGGACTACAGTAATTTTCGTGCATGGAACTGGAATCAGTGCATTGATTCCACTTTCAGATATGTTGCAGATGTATGTTTTTCTGTAAACATTTGATTGTACTTTTTTGTCCTTATCTTTGATTCATAAATTATGACTTTCCTCTGATAATGGCAGGTAAGAAAAAGGGATGCTGTAGACAGGAAGAGAGTATGCTAGATTTGCAGTGCATTAATATAATAAATGTGACATTGGCTTAGTTAGATTGGAGGCTCTCAGAATCTTGACTGCTTTTAATGGACATTGGATGCCTCTGCTCCTCTCCAGCCCCTTGTGCCTTCTGAGAAACGGTTTGTGATGGCTAGGGGAGCTTCTGGAAGGGCATGGAATGGGTTCTGAGAGGTGGGCTGAAATAAAAATTGGTCAGAAGAATCACAAATTGCTTGAGTTTGATTTCATTCACTTTCCACAGCACTTCCCACTTAACTTTGTCCTTTCCAGCATGCTGTTGTAGAGCCTCTGCTCATGGGGGATTTAAGGTGCTATAGACTGGGAAGCCGTCTGCGTTGGCTTGGGCATGTTGTGAGAATGGCTGATGGTCGGATTCCAAAAGATCTCCTGTATGAAGAATTAGTGCAGGGAAATAGTCCCAGAGGGAGACCATTGCTGTGATACAAGGATATCTGCAAGCGGGATCTGAAGGCCTTAGGAATGGACCTCAACAGATGGGAAACCTTGACGTCTGAGCATTCAGCCTGGAGGCAGGCGGTGCTTCATGGCCTCTCCCAATTTGAAGAGACACTTGTCCAGCAGGCTGAGGCAAAGAGGCAGTCCCGAAAGCAGCAAAATCAGGGAACTAGATAGGGGACAGTTTGTATTTGACTTCAGCGTGGAAGGGATTGTCACTCTCAAATTGGCCTTCTCAGCCACACCAAATGCTGTTCCAAGACCTCCATACAGAGCACGTTACCATAGTCTCTCGAGACTGAAGGATGCCTACTAAGACTGGGAAGGGAAATGGGGAAGTATCTTTGCATGTCAATGTTTATACAGTGCGACAATTCTAGTGACTCTTTTATTAGACTTCTGTAATGTGAGTTTCTATATACAGTATGTGTTTGCCATGTCTGTATTACAATAATTGCAAGTTTAGAAAGCTTATATAAGGCAAAAGTTGTGAGCCGCCCAGAGTAGACTATGTCTAGATGGGCAGCATATAAATGCAGTAAGTCAATGAATGAATGAATGAATGAATGAATGAATGAATGAATGAATGAATGAATGAATGAATGAATGAATGAATGAATAAATAAATAAATAAATAAATAAATAAATAAATAAATAAATAAATAAATAAATAAATAAAAGTTGTGTTCGTGGTGGGGTTTATGTGCAAGGTTATTTTTACTTCTCGTCTGCCAGCTTTAGCAAAAAAAAAAAAAGGGGGGGGGGAAGTAAGATTCCATTATAGAAACACATTAGTATTTTGACTCTTGAGGAAAGGACCTGAATTGTATCACTGTTTGTTTTGTTGGTTAGTAATTTGTAGAAGCTTTCTATATCTGACCAGCTAATAAGGAGAAACTTATCACTTCAGGTCCTCAAAGTTTCAAAACTCTCAATACTGTATTGTTGCGGGCAGGCAGTGGAGGCTTGACATCAACTAAGTGGATAACTCTGGACTAGCTTTCATACTCTGTAGACAATAAGTGTACCTTCGCAGTGAGGATAGGCTAATGGGTTTGGAGCTTTCCTTTAGGATAACATGGCAGGTTTGTATAATTATGTATTTTAGGGATAACATGAATTATCCTGTAGTGCTAGAACTTGCATCTTATGGTGAAACTGATCGGCAGGAGATTTAAGAATGAGAAAAAGAAGTTAATGTCTTTTTGGTATTTATGGAATTTACCGCCATAAGATGTAGCAATGGTTATTAGAGTTGTTATCATTAGTATTTGTATTTTAAAATGTGGGTAGATAAATCCATGGAGTTTAGGTCTATCAGTTATGAGTAGTCATGGTTCTGGCTCTATAGAAATGAAGTTGTGGCAGTTGCAGCTCCTGGGACACAACAGTAGGAGATAACTATTACCCTTATGAAGAGCTTCTAAAATAATGGTTTTAGACATTTCTTGGAATACAAAGAACACAGAATAACTTTTGCAGCAGTTTTTGAATACCTCATGGTTTGTCCCTGGAAGAATTGCTGTTAGTCACAACTATAACAAGGGCAACTTGTTCTGTTGTTGGAGATGGGATGAGATATATGGTTGGGTTGGGTACATTATCGCCAGGGTTCCAAGGCATGTCTGGGCAGATTGAGCACTGGCAACTGAACACTGGTAGGAGGTTACCTCTTTCTGAAAGTATAATGCGATTTAAAAGTCTAGGTAGAGAAGAGTAAAATTGTTTATAGCGTTATGGTGTTGCTTGCAATTACATGTTCTCTAACAAATTAATCGTTGTTTTTTTTCCAGGTGCAATGGATGAGCTTCATAGCCTGGATCCAAGAAGGCAGGAATTATTAGAGGCTAGATTCACAGGAGTAGTGAGTGGCAGCACTGGGAGTACAGGAAGCTGTAGTGTTGGAGCAAAGGTAAGAAGCAATATTGACTATACCACACAGTCTCTTTCAAACAGTAAAGATAGTGTTCTCCAGTAAGGACATTAACAGAAATGTTACAGCGAAGGATGAAAGGAAAATGCCAGTATTAATGGAACCTTACTCTCCACAGCATCCCATGGAATTTATTCTACATGTTATTGGCATGGTAAACGACTAAATGACAGTAACAAAGAGCCTTTGTTTCTGCTGAGGATAGGTCAGGATCCGGTATGGCAATCTAGGTTCCTAGATCTGCTGCAGCTGCCAGTGCACCAAAAAACTTGTCCCAGAAGGCAGGGAATCTTGTTTCCAAGCTTGAGTAAGGCTTGAGGGTAGAGAGAAGTGGTCTGGTATATTGGCTGTATCACATCGCTGTCATGTTGGATTTGGGCCTTGGTGAGCTTGCAGGTAGCCCATGGGTGTTTAAAGCTAGTAACCCATTATTTCCTCTCTAATCAGCAGTTTCAAACATATTTATCATCTTTATTTCTTAACAGGCCTCAACAAATAATGAGAGTTCCAATCACAGTTTTGGAAGCTTGGGATCTCTAAGTGACAAAGAATCAGAGGTATTAAATTTTGTTAAAAATCAGATTGCCATTTCTAATATCATTGATATATTCTGTAGTTGTGCTTGGCAGATTTTCTTAAAATATTGTCATGTTTTAAATTTTTAAAAATTGTATCATGAAGAGAAAGCTATTAGTGTACTGACTGGTTTACTAATACAAATATTATATCTAAATGTTGTGCCTACCCTTTAGTAATTCATCTAGTTATACATAAATGAAGCTTTGGGATGTCTATAAATCTGTAAAATGCTACCTTATACGTAGAAATTAGGTAACTTACTAAATTTGTGAATTGGTATTCAGGATAGGTAATAATAAAATTCAAATAAAAACAGACGTGCAGTTAAACCACAGCTATAAAAATAAGTAATGGTACTCAAACATTTAAAACTCCTTCTACTACAATCCAGCTAAAAACTTGAGAGGTCTTTTCAATTAAAATATTTTTGTTTTCTTTAGTGCAAACCCCAGTTTTTGATTTGTTTCTATTTGGTAACTTAATGGAAACATTTGGATATTTTTATTTAGTAAAATATTTTAATAATACAGAGAAATTATGTATCCTGAAATTGTTCAAATGACAGGATGCTCATACAAAACTGAAGATCCATTATAAATCTGATCAAATATCTGATTATTTGATTCTGAGATTAGAATTAACTGATAAAACCTTAATCTTTAACTATTGTAAGCGTAGAAACAAAGTCTGCATCCTACTAACTGTTAAGAAGGACAATGTGCTGTTGCCCTGTCCTCGTAGAAGTTCCTTGCAACTCAGGGAGAGTGCATTTCTCATATATTTTAATATTTCTGCAGTTTTTCCAACTTAACACCTTCTGGATGCCGTTACCTATAAACAGTTCTGAATTTCTAAAACTGTCAAAGCTTGATGAACTATATAACATTGATGTCAGGGTTTTAGAAATTATTTTAAAATCGAGCTTCTTTTAAATTCGAGCTCCAACCAGAACATGATTGTGCAGTTGTAAGGCTGGGAAAAAAAAAAAACAAGAACCTTCTGGTGACTTTTTTTGTTTTCCTCCAAAGTACGTGAAGGCATTCTAGCTGGGATTCAAAGAGCAGAACCATTGCTTGTTCCCAACTGAGGGCAGGCCTTTTCATACAGTAGCAGTCAAGGATCCATGGCAATCACCTCTGAAGTGAGCGGGGTTCAGAAAGTGAATTGAGGCACTCTGCCCCTGTTAGATATTCCACCAGGCATTTTGGATTCCACTGATGCGTCTAAAATGGATCCTTACATTCTAGTGTCTGGCTGGGATAGATCTAGTTTCAGTATAAGATTCTATAACAGGAATTGAAATTGTACTTCAAAATAATAATTTAAAAATTCTAAAACAATACTTTTATCCTTTTTTGTCACCAGTAGTTATTGGTGCATTTAGCGACTCCACTGATGTTTGTATTAAATTATCATGTAACAGCTTCTCTTGCGTGGATGAGACTCTGAGGTCTTCAGTAGCGTTCAAAAGTGATAGAAGGGCCATCTGTTTCAAATCAAATTGCTGGGTTGTGGCTAAATGCAAAGAATTCAGAAAATTCTGTTTTGGTTCAAAATGAGTGAGCAGTGTGATTCTTTTAGAAACCATCCGTGGATTCCAGTTACGTATCAGAAATAGCAGTGATTTCTATCTGGTAGTATTTTTTTCCCTATGTCAGTTCCAATGTCTTTGGGTATATCATCTTTTTTTCTGTTTAGAAGGAAGCAATTTGGCTACGGCTAACTGACAGACGATAAGAAAAGCTATGCTGAATATACAGTTTGGATATTACATTGTCTTTAGGTGCTGGCTAGGAGTGGATAAGAGTGTGTGACCTAATAAACTATGTATTTACTGTTGATTGGATTTCAAGTAGTCTTTTCTGAAAGAAAGGGCTGCTCCTGTTAATGGAAGAGATAGAGATGTGGCAGAGGTTCTCAGTAGAGGAAAGTGCCAGGAGGCAATTCTGGAACCCTGCATCAACTTCGGCGTCACCTCTGGAGCAGGCTGAAATCTTTCCCAACACTCCAGAACAGTTTTCAAGAGGTTGAAAATGGAAGGAAGAGTCTGCAAAAATTATCTTTCTATTTCATCCAGTAGGAACATCCTGTAGGTGGTATTCTGCTTATGAGATCTTAGGATCCAACTTTGTTTTCATTTCAATTGGCAAAAATGTTTTTTAAGCTATCTGGGACAAAAAAATGAGAAATGTATATGAAATTCAAAGGTTTGCATAAAACATCTCATCTCCTGCCATGTAAGCAGAGGGTATTTTACATGTAATAGGTTGTCCTTCCATCTATTCTGGAAGGTTTCCTAAAATCAATAGAAGTTACAGAAAATTCAGAGGCTGCTTTCAGAAAGAGAAAAAAAAAACCCACTTATCTGAGTATAAACAGTTTAGAATTATTTGGGCTCTAAGTCAATATTTTTTTCAGTTATAACAATAAATGCAGTTTTTAAAGAGACATTTATGAATTTTTCCTCTCCATATTTATGAATATTTATAAACAAAAAGATTATAGTTTGTCACAGTTAATGTCTTGGTTGTCTTATAAATAAGTGAAGTTAAATACACAGATGTAGAATTGCTGGCTTCAGTTTTGTGCATTGAAAACCATATTTTGTTTTTGTTTTGTTTCTGCAGACTCCTGAGAAAAAACAATTAGAGCCTTCTAGAGGTAGAAAAAGGAAAGCGGAAAATCAGAGTGAAAGCAGTCAAGGTATGTGTGGTATTGTGACGGATAGATAGTTGACAGCCAGTCAAAATTCAGTAAATTCAGTTATTTTCAATTTGGTTAGTTATGAATCTTCAGCTTCCTGCAACAGTATTATGAACATCGCCACTATTTTACATTACAGTGGTGCCTCGCTTAGTGATTGCTCCGTTGAGCGACAAAATCGCTTAGCGACTAACTTTTTGTGATCGCAAAAGCGATTGCAATGGTCCCTATGGGTTTTTTTCGCTTTGCAATGATCGCAGGGAAGCAATCATGGCAAAGCGACCCTTTTTTAACAGCTGATCGTCAGTTTCAAAATGGCTGCCGGGATGGCCGCCCACTGTTTTCCCTCGCTTAAGAGGCAGTGAAAATGGTAGCGCTATGGAGGATTTTCACTTTAAGGTGAGTTTTTAAACCCATAAGAACGCATTAATCGCGTTTTAATGCGTTTCAATTTCGCTTAGCTATGTTATCGCTTAGCAACGTTTTTTCCGGAACGGATTAACATCGCTAAGCGAGGCACCACTGTATTCATTTCACTTTAACAAGTGGCAACTAGCTATTGTGGCCAGGCTGAGGGAAAAATATCTAAACAGTGCTATGGAAAAATTTAATTTAGTTCATGTATATTCTGGTTTTTTGCTCATTTGTGGGTCCTAGTACAATTTAGCATGAATATTGCTTTGGGAATTCATTTCTTCCCCAAAACACTGGAACAACATTACTTTTACTGGTAACATTGTTTTTAAATGAATAGTCAAAACTATGATCTGAAGCAACATTTTTAATCTGTCATCCCAGAGTAATATTAAAGTTTAATAAAATGTATATTAAAATGGATGTTACGAAGCCTTGCATAATGGAATCAGGTGAAAATTACTAGTATTTGTGTGTGTTTCAGCAATATCTTGGAACTTTTCAGACCTTGGAATGATCTGAAACTTGCTCAAAAGAAAAAAGCATTCATATTTCATTTCAGGACATTTTCTAGCAGAAAAAAACCTAATACAGGCTGGTGTATAAAATGTTATTTAAAAGTACATTTTCTTACATTAGACACAGTTCAAAGTACAAAGGTCAGTGTGCTTGTTATGCATAGATTAGGCAAATGCAAAGTGTGGTTGTGTGTACAGCTCCACAGGAGCTACACAGTAAACTTATATTTGGCTTTGTGTTTTATTTTGACAAAGATCAGATGTTCATAATACATTTAGAGAATGAGGTGAGCTTTAAGACGGTGTTGCATTAAAAGGTCTCATGCTACTAGGTGTGGCTTTCTTTATTATTCTTTATTATTTAAGAATACATCTTGTTTATATTATCATGGGTGGATAGCGCTAAGGAGTTGTTGGATATCATCTTAATTTTTAAGATCATCTTAATCTTGTGAGAATGTAGGATTGTCTTATCTTGGGGGTTGTTTTCAAGAATCATGATGATTTGTTTTAAGGTCTTGCCGAGTCCTCAAGGTTAAACAGATCAGAAAGCAAATACACAGGTGCTGTGTTTAAAATTGCTGTGGTTGTCTGAGAAATCAGACCAATAAGTAACCAATTCATTCTGTATTCATACTCCTAGATTCTTCAGTCATTAAAATTGTTCATACAGCTGCTCAGTTGTAACAAGTTGGTATGGACTGTGGAAATTAATTGCAGGTATTAGGATGAGAACATAAATGGTGAGGCAATTGATTGAAATGGGCCTTTGCTTATACAAGTCCATGCCACAATACAGTGGTACCTCGCTAGACGATGACCTCGCAAAATGACGAATCTGCATAATGATGAGGTTTTGCGATCGCTATAGCGATTCGTAAAACAGTGATTCCAATGGGCGATTTTCGCTGGACGATGTTTGGGTCCCTGCTTCGCAAACCGTTTCTCGCAAGATAACAATTTTAACACTGATCGGTGCTTCGCAAAACGGATGTTTTCGGGACCGATGCTTTGCAGGGCAGCCATTTTAAAAGCTGATCGGCGCTTCACAAAATGGCTTCCCTATGAGCGATCTTCACAAAACAACAGCAATTTTTCCCCATTGGAATGCATTAAACACAAGACGATGATTTCGATAAACAGCAATTTCTATGGAATGGATTATCATCGTCATGTGGGGCACCACTGTGATTGTTTTAGCTAAAGGCATGCATGTAGTTGTGTTTGCTACATGAACTAACAAAATGTGGAGTTCTAAATGTGAGCTAGTAGTTGTGAGCTGTTGGAACCAACTCATAGTGATCCCAACAAGGCTTTCAAGGTAAGTGAGATATTTAAGGAGTTGTTTTATCAGTTCGACCTCCCACAGTCAGTTACCATGGCTAAGGAGGGATTCAAATCAAGGTCTCCACATCTCTACTGAACTAGAGGGCCTGCTCCAGTGTGATCTTTTTTTAGTGCAATTGCATTTTTTATTTACCGTATTTTTCGCTCCATAAGACGCACCTTTTCATAAGACGCACCAATTTTTTAGGAGAAGAAAACAGGAAAATATAATCTGTTTTCTTCGCTCCATAAGATGCACAGACTTTCCACCCCCCTGTTTTGTGGGAAAAAAGTGCGTCTTATGGTGCGAAAAATACGGTAATTATTATTAATATATACATTCACATATACATTCTTATATTTTGTACCTTTTTACCCTTCCACCCATGGCAAAGTCATATCAAAATTCTTATAAGTCTTCTCAGGGAAAATTATAAGTATCTTCCAAGTATATTACAATGACCAGTAATTTCTGTACAGTGGTGCCTCGCTTGACGAGGATAATCCGTTCCAGCGAAATCGCTGTAGAGCGAAATCCTTGTCAAGCAAAATAAAAAAGCCTATTATAACACATTGAAAATGGCTCAGTGTGTTCCAATGGGCTTAATACCTCAGCGTCCAGCGAAGATCCTCCATAGATGGGCCATTTTCTGATTCCTGTGCAGCGAAAAATCCGTCGTAAAGCACAGCAGGGAGCCATAGCGGGTGGCCATTTTGAAACCTGATGATCAGCTGTTTTGATCGTCATAATGCGAAGAATCGGTTCCCCAAGCAGGGAACCGATCGTTAGGAAGCGAAAAAAGCCCTTTGAAACATCGTTTTGCGATCGCAAAAGCGATCGCAAAAGCCTCATCGTCAAGCGGTTTCGTCGTTTAACGAGGTAATCGTTAAGCGAGACACCACTGTATTCAGTACACAGTGGATATAAAAAGTTTACACATCCCTGTTAAAATGTCAAGTGTCTGTGATGTAAAAAAAGGAGACAAAGATAAATCATTCCAGAACTTTTCCCACCTGTAATGATACCTATGAACTGTACAACTCAGTTGAACAACAAACTGAAATCGTTTAGGTGGAGGAAAGTAAAAATAAAAAAACCCTGAAATAATATGGTTACATCTGAAATAATAATGGTCACAACTGAAATAATATGGCACATCCTTAAACTAATATTTTGTCAAAGCACCTTTTGATTTTATTACAGGCACTCAGCCTTTATGGGTGTGAGTCTATCAGTATGGCACATCTTGACTTGGCAATATTTGCCCACTCTTCTTTGCAAAAACACTCCAAATTTGTCAGATTGGAAGGGCGTCTCCTGAGCACAGCCCTCTTCAGATCGCTCCACAGATATTCAATTGGATTCAAGTCTGGGCTCTGGCTGGGCCATTCCAGAACGTTAATCTTCTTCTGGTGAAGCCATTCCTTTCTTGATTTGGATGTATGCTTTGGGTTGTTGTCATGCTGAAAGATGAAGTTCCTCCTCATTTTCAGCTTTCTAGCAGAAGCCTGAAGGTTTTGTGCCAGTATTGACTGGTATTTGGAACTGTTCATAATTCCCTCTATATTGACTAAAGTCCCTGTCCCAGGTGAAGAACAGCAGCCCCAAATCATGATGCTGCCACCACCATGCTTCACTGTGGGTATGGTGTTCTGATGATGTGCAGTATTGTTTTTGTGCCAAACATATCTTTTGGAATTAGGGCCGAAATGTTCAACCTTGGTTTCAACAGATCATAACACTTTTTCCCACATGCTTTTGGGAGACTTCAGGTGTGTTTTTGCAAAATTTAGCTGGGCTTAGATTTTTTTCTTTGTAAGAAAAGGCTTCCGTTTTGCCGCTTTGCCCAGACATATGAAGAATACGAGAGATTGTTGTCACATGTACCACCCAGCCAGTACTTGCCAGATATTTCTGTAGCTCTTTTAATGTTGCTGTAGGCCTCTTGGCAGCTTCCCTGACGTAGTCTTTTCATCAATTTGGCAGGGACGTCCAGTTCTTGGTAATGTCACT
Source organism: Pogona vitticeps (assembly GCF_051106095.1). Lineage (NCBI taxonomy): Eukaryota > Metazoa > Chordata > Lepidosauria > Squamata > Agamidae > Pogona > Pogona vitticeps. The sequence goes on from NC_135783.1 coordinate 203,222,137, forward strand.
GTTTGCCATATTTTCTCCACTTGATGATGACTGTCTTCACTGTGTTCCATGGTATATCTAATGCCTTGGAAATTCTTTTGTACCCTTCTCCTGACTGATACCTTTTTAACAATGAGATCCCTCTGATACTTTGGAAGCTCTCTGTGGACCATGGCTTCTGCTGTAGGATGTGACTAAGAAAATGTCAGGAGAGACCTACTAGCACAGCGGATCTTTATTTGGGATTCCCCAGAGGCAGTTTAAATGTTGGCAGGTGTGTATTGACTCCTACTTAACATGAGTTTGAATGTGATTTTTACTGCTGAACACAGCTATATCCCCAGTTATAAGTGGGTGTGCACACAGATGCAACCATATTATTTCAGTTTTTTATTTTTACTTCCCTCCACCTAAAAGATTTCAGTTTGTTTTTCAACTGAGTTGTACAGTTCATAGGTCTCATTAAAGGTGGAAAAAGTTCTGAAATGATTTATCTTTGTCTCATTTTTTACATCACAGACACTTGACATTTTAACAGGGATGTGTAAACTTTTTATATCTACTGCACATCAGGGAGTCCCTTTTTATCCATTCTATTTATATAAACAATAAAAGGAAGTCATGCTCCAGTGTGATTTACTGCACAAAGCAACTGGATTTCAGCTATTATTTGACAGATTTAATTTCTCTGTAAGTACTTCACAGTGTGAATTTTGGGTTGTTGTGGTTTTTTCTTTTAAAAAAAGTTATGTTTCTGTTTCAGGAAAAAGCATTGGGGCACGTGGTCACAAAATTAGCGACTATTTTGAAGTAAGTTTTATTTTGATATATTTGAGTCTGCAATACTTCCGCATTTACACTCTAAATACAGTTTCATTTATTTAATGGAGAGGAACTGCTGTGTCTGGTCATCTGTCCAGAGTAGAATTATTTGCTTAATATTGTGTGTGGTATTACATTATAATAGTTAGATGAATTTATCGACTGAGATGGATGCTTGGCCCTGCAGAGAGCCAGGGTTTTAAAGAATCAAGCTATTCGAAAAGAAAGTGTCATGCTATTTGCCCTTCTTTCTCCTTTTGGTCACCCCAATGTGCAAAAAGTAACTGGAAATACTGTAACATGCAGTATTAGCACTTTCTAGATTTAGGGAACACTCTTTGGGGTGAAGGGAGGCCGAAGTCATAGGACTGGCCTTAATGAAGATAGACAGTGGAGGGGATGAACAAACAATTACTATATTTCTCTAAATGAAAACACACCCACACCAACTTTATCACAATAAACACAAAGCTGAGCTGGTGGAGACAGTTCGAATGCCTGGGCATTACCATCAGTAGTTCATGTACCTATTGTGTGTATGTTCTAAAAATATTTATAGCCCACCTTTCAGTCCAGTCACTGGGAAATGACATTCTGTTGTGCTACACTTTTATGCTCTTTACTTATATCAGTATCAAAAGAAAATCCAAGGCAGTATTGTTGATTCTCCTCTGCCGACATTGGTAAATTGAACTCTTCTGGAGAGATAAAACTGTGGGTTGATAACTTGGCCGTGTGCAGTTGCAAACATGTGGTACCATCGTTAAACAGGTTCTCAGGAGAACTTGAAGTCATGCTGTTCTTCTGAGTATCCAGTGCTTTCTTGTGAAGATGCCTCAGTTTTTTTTTGCGATGTGCAGTTATTATTTATCTTTTTAACATGGAACGGGCAAAATGCATCAAGACTGCTGCTAATTTCTTCATTGGGCTTGATGACATTTTCTTCTGCAGCAAGTATTTGGTGTTACGTAGAAATGGGAAGAATTGCATACAAAGTCTTGCTGCAGTTGTGTTTTGCTTGCTGTGTTCTGATGTAGCCGGAACATACATTGCATTTCAAACAGTATTACTGTATATACGTTTAATCATTGTGTTTATGTTTCCCTATATCTTTAAATATATGTAGAATTTCATGCAGGATCAAGTCAGATTTAAATAGAAGTGAAGAATGAAATAATCATCAACATTTTTCAGCTCACAGGGTTTTCATTGTTGACTGCTGGTGGCTTTTCAGTATAGTAACAACAACAACAACAACAACAACAACAACAACAACAACAACAACATCCCTATTAACATCCTTACAAAAGATGTTACATTTTAGATTATGATGAGATAACTAGCTGTGATAATTTGCTGATCTACTGCTGATTGAAATATAATTGGTGACTGTTGAACAGCAACTCCATATTCAGTAGTAAAACTTTTTTCTATAATTTCCCATGCAAAGTGATCTGATGGGTATTACTTTTTATTTTAATGGTTGGTGTTTTGCAGATACATTCTATTATTCAGGAGTTGTTCTGGCTCTTTGATTTTGTCAGCCAATTTGATACCCAAAGGAGTGTCATGTAGAGTCTGAAATTCAGGTTGTGTAAATTCTATAGCATAAGCCTCATGATGTTATCAGGCCTTTTTCTGAAGATTAAACATTTCTGCCTTCCATTTTGAGGGCCCAACAGGTCTCAAGTAATCCTTTTCGTTGTTGAGATCCTGTGGGGGCTGAGGGATGGGAGGAGGAAGTCTTTAACTACTGATAATCTCCACCATCAGTAAAGTTATCATAGCAGGAGTGGTATTTGCCAATGAAAGACTTGCCAAAATGGACGTCCACTGGTGTTTCTCTAAAAATGCTATCAGCAGAGTGGCTCCTATTCGTTGTATTCAGTAAACATTTTTTCTAACGTTTAATTTATTTGACATTTTTCTCCCAGTATCAAGGTGGAAATGGGTCTAGTCCTGTAAGAGGAATGCCCCCTGCAATTCGTTCGCCTCAGAACTCACATTCCGCCCCTTCTTCGGTAAGTTTAATCTTAAAAAGTCAGAATAATCCTGAATTCAGTGCAGAAATACTCATGTTCTTTGAAAGAAACAGGTCTTGTTAGATTATGTTATCTTAGCAGAGAAGTGAAAAGGCTTTGTTATTTCAGCATTCTGTTCTGCCTCCGGTCTTCACAGTGATAGTCTGTATGCTTGCATAGGTAACAGCACTTCAGTATCTCTGGTTTAAGCGGCTTCTGCTTTATTTGTGGTGCCTGTAGTTCAAGGCTCATTGAGGTGTTTATTTCTCCTGTGTATACGCTCAAAGGCAAAAATCTTGTGAAAACTTCCAGGCAGGCTAAAAACTTAAGTAACTAGATCTCAGTGAAAAGACTTCCCCTTCTTTTCTCCCCACTATCAGCAAAAGAACATTCAGGTTCTTCAAAACAACACACATAACATGCATGAATATAAAATACTCAGAAGTGGTTTATTTTTGCCTTTTTCTGGGTGCACATGGGGACTGTACAGGATGCCCAAGGCAATAATACATTCTGTCTGTACTTGTGAAAGTCACAGTAGTGAATCGAACTCTCAGCCTTTTGCTCCTAAATCGCTGAGTTGTACATCCAGAAAATATATAGTTCAGGGCTGGTCTACCCAATCAGTAGATTTGCAGAATGACAGTTTATTTTGTATATATTTCTACAAGATTGTGGGTAGACCAAAGGTTTCCTGTTGGTTGGTAGATCTACTGAGGGCTCAGTAGACACGCCTCTAGGCTTAAAAACACAGATAATTCCCCTTAGAGAGTGATAATGCAGAAGGGAACAGAGAACCTGTTGAGGATGGGTGTGATTATTATATGTTGCACACTTCTTAAGTTTACTGAAAAATTTTAAAAGTATCTAAAGAACTGATTGTACTCAGTGTAAGAAGGGTCAGGCATAAGATACATGTGTCTCTTGATTCTTCTGCAGTCTCCCAGAGACCAATTATGTTGCCTTATCATTGCAGCCCTCTCTTAAGATAGCATTATTGCTCCCTTAGAGACAGTTTTCACTAGAGCTTCACAAGAAGTATATCAGAAACAAATTTGTTTCTAATTATCCATTGATAGCTTAGTGGTTTAGTTATCTAGCTGTGGAGCCAGAGGTTGGGGCTTTGATTCCCCACTGTGCCTCCTGGGTGTAGAACCAGCCTATGTGGCCTTGGGAAAGCTGCACAGTCCCAGGGCGCTCCCAGAAGAAGGGAATGGGAAACCACTTCTGAGTACTGTCTACCTGGAAAACCCTGGAAATGGCCACCATAAGTCAGAAGGAACTTGACAGCACATGATGATAATGATTATCCGCTGAGGCCATTTGTGACAAAGAACTGAGCAGAGGAAGGAGGCAAAGAGTGATTTCATTCTTCGTAGAAAGCATGATGTCTTTTGGAGTTTGAGGGAGCTGCTCTGTTTAGAGTTCTGAACAGTAGGCAACCATAGCGTTGGAAAGTGGAAGGATAGTGTGCTTTCTTACTATCCTTGAATATCGCATATGTTATAGCAGTGGTCCCCAACCTTGGGCCTCCAGATGTTCTTGGACTTCATCTCCCAGAAATCCTGGCCAGTAGAGGTGGTGGTGAAGGCTTCTGGGAGTTGTAGTCTGAGAACATCTGGAGGCCCAAGGTTGGAGAACACTGTGTTATAGGACAGGGGTGGACTCTTTCATCGATGGCTGGGATTTAAAACATTTTGGGTGGAAGGGAGATAGACAGTGGGAGTCTACAGTCAGATGATCTCCCTTCCTGGACCAGCTTTATTAATTCACTTTTCTAGTAAAATTTATATTTTGTCTATATTTGCCCTTCCTGGACCAGCTTTATTAATTCACTTTTCACTTTTCTAGTAAAATTTATATTTTGTCTATATTTGCCCATATCTAGGTTCGACAGAATAGCCCTTCTCCTACTACATTGTCTTTTGGGGACCATCCTGTTATGCAACCAAAGCAGTTGTCATTTAAAGTTACTCAGGTAATTTCATAGAATTACATATAGAGAGTACATACAGATTATAGTTTTTTGTTCTATGCTAAATACACATCAAGTGATTATATTTCATTATTTCTCCTCCAATGGCCTTAGTCAGTTTTTGATTTGCAACCACTGCTTTGCAAAGTTTTCACTTTTAAAAGTCTTCATGACTCAGAGTACAGTGGTGCCTCGCTTAACGAGCGCACCATTTAACGACGAATCCGCATAGCGATGTCGCAATTACGATCGCAAAAGCGATCGCATTGCGATGTTTAGATAGGGAAAAATTCGCATTGCGATGATCGGTAGGCGTTTCGCTTACCGATCTTCACATTGCGATGTTTACAGAACAGCTGATCGGCGGTTCCAAAATGGCCGCCGGACACCCAAAATGGCCGCCAGAAGTGTTTTTGCGCCATGCCCTAGCTTACCGAGGGCGCGAAAATGGCGGCGCTATGGAGGAACATCGCTGAACGGTGAGTTTAGGGCCCCATAGGAACACATTAAACTAAGTTTAATGCGTTCCTATGGGGTTTTTCGATCCATTTAGCGATGTTTCTGCATAGCGACATTAATCCGGAACGGATTAATGTTGCTATGCGGGGCACCACTGTACATCCAAACAGGTGGTTTTACTAGCTCTAAATTTTGCAACAATTTGCAACATAACACTACGTGAACTGCCAAGAGATTTTTTTGGGGGGAAACCCCAAATATTGACTACATCTTCAAAACAGATATTTTGGCGTTCTCATGACCTTGAAAGCTGTTCTCTCAAGTTCTCATGACCTTGAAAGCTGAGGTGGAAACAGCAACCGGCAACTGTTAACATTGAAGCCTTTGATGTCAAGGAAATGGTTGATGCCAAAACCAGAATCACCCATGTCAATACCTAAGAGAAGTCAAACTTGATCCTGATCACCCACATCTAAAGTTGCTCGATATCAAGATGTTAAACAACTCAGAGAGGCTGAGACTGTTAACAAATCTGACACTGAATCGCTTTTGTTCCAAGATACCCACCCAGCCCAAAAAACCACCTAAGCATGATTTGGTGAGTTCAGAGAAACAAGCTGCACTTCCCTAATCCTGAGGAAGCTACTTGGATGAGTAGCAAAATGTTTCAACCTAATAAGAAAGAAGTCTAGGTGCCATGACTCAACTTCCAGATAACCTCACCTGAATGACTAAAAATATTCACAAATACAGTGGTGCCTCGCACAACGGGTGCCTCACACAACGATGAATTCACACAACGATGCCTTTTTCTGTTAAATTTGCCGCCTCACACAGCGATGTTTCCTATGGGGGATTTTCACACAACGATCTCCCTTTTCGCTCCTGTAAAAGTGTCTTACAATGTTTGGAAGCCGTTTTAAATGATTGCAATGGTTAGCCCACCTCCTGAAACCTATGCAAACTGATTTTGGTGTTGTTCTGACACTTCGTTAATTTATGATGATTTTTTGAATTTTCTCCATTGGAAACCATTGGATGGTCTGTCTAATGGTTTCCAATGGAGAAAACAAAAAATCATCATAAATTAACGAAGTGTCAGAACAACACCAAAATCAGTTTGCATAGGGTTCAGGAGGTGGGCTAACCAGTGCAAGCATTTAAAACAGCTTCCAAACATTGTAAGACACTTTTACAGGAGCGAAAAGGGAGATCGGGAAAGGGCTCTTTGATCTCCGTTTGCCTTTTAAAGCAAAATATCCAGGTTGTTCTTGCTGCCATGGAAATGTGAGGTTACAGGGATGGCTAACCTCTGTCAGCTGAAGGTAACAGTGTTCCGTGTCTAAGTCGCACTGGCCATGTGACCACGGAAGATTGTCTTCAGACAAACGCTGGCTCTATGGCTTGGAAACGGGGATGAGCACCGCCCCCTTGAGTCAAACATGACTGGACAAAAATTGTCAGGGGGAACCTTTACCTTTACCTAAACTTAAATAAAATTGACATTTATGTGGCACAAAAAGAAAAGACAGAGCAGTGTAACAGTCAAGACCAATGTGATATGGATTTCAGTGACATAGAAGGTGATTGAGAGTCCTCTCCATCTGTTTGTGGCCCGCCCCCCATTCAGTACTCAGAGAAGCTATATTTTGCTGCCTTTGTTATTTCAGCTATTTGCATATTGTCTTTCTTCTTATGGGCTAGGAAGGGACATCTTCAACAACTAAAAATATTATTCAGTTGCTTCTCATGAATTTGCAGTTTTGGAAGGAACTGCCTGCATGTTTTCAAGAAAATCCTCAGAATTTCATGGGAGGAGACACTTTTTTAGATCAAGTTTTTAGGATAAAGTCTGTTCCTCATTCTACATTTTGTGTTGAGGTTTTTTCTCTACACGTATACATCTGTAGCATACATACAATCCCAATTATAATGAATATAATCTCCTAGACTTTTAAACCAAGAGCCCGGGGTGTGGAGATTTTATTTTGATGCTCTAGTTGTTATATCTCCTCCTCCTCCTTTTCTCTTTTTTGGGAAGTAGGATTTTTGACAAAGGTTGGACCTTGAAGTGACTCTTCTGCTGACAGAGATCACTACTGAGTAATAATATCAGGCAAAACAAAAATAAAAATAAAGAAAAAACCACTTCGTGGCTTCTTAAAGACTAATGGTTATATTTTAATGTGAGTCTTTTGTGGACAAGTGCACTTCTTCAGGCATAAGAGTGGGACTACTTGGCAAATATTTATACATTTATACGTGGGATCATTGCCAGAAGAGACTGTATTTTTAACAAAGAGATGGCTTTTTTTCTGGGCACAAGTTGTTGGACTGTATGGCATTTCACACCTGCCAAAATGATTTTGAAGACCCCTGTTGATATTCATTTCACCTCCCAGGAAGCATTGTTCTGTAAATAATGACAATGAATGATGCTAAATTAATCCCAAGGTATAGATAACAAGCAGGAACAACATGGTAATGAGTATTTCTAATTACCATTGGGTCTTGTGAAGTGGCATTGGTAGATAGTAAGGAAATATAACTATATTTATTATGGATTCTGGTTAAATTAATGGGATTAACTTAAAGATCATCATTATCATTGTTTACAGAACAAGTGCTTCCTGGGAGGGGACCTGAATGTCAATAGAGATCTTAAAAGCCATTGCCAAGCATGAAATGCTGCACTCTCAACAGAAAACAAAGACAGTCTCTTCTGGCAGTGATCCCATGTATAAATGTTCACCATGTATTCCCAGTCTTACGTTTGGAGAAGTGGACTTGGCCACAAAAGCTCACAATAAAATATAGCAGTTAGTCTTCTTTATTTTTAGCCACGTGTGAAGCTGGGCACAGTGGTGACTAGTTGCTACTCAAGAGCTACATGTGCTGCCAGTTCAATAGTATGTCCAAATTCCTCATGTTTTTCTTCTGAGGAAAACTATCAGTTACCTACTTATTGGGCAACAATTTCTATTTTGCCTGCGCTGCATAGGTCTGTGGCATATTAAAAGGCTGCATTTTTTTGGAAGCTATGTTGAATCTGCTAAATCTTTCTGTTCTCCATCTCCTCTCCTGTTTTTTTAAATGCAGACTGACCTTACAATGTTGAAATTAACTGCACTTGAAAGTAATAAGAATCAAGACTTAGAAAAGAAGGAGGGTCGCATAGACGATTTGCTCAGGGTAAGTGTGATAATGGTAAGATTAAAAAAATTACTGGACTGCATGTGTTCAGTTAGTTGAGAGGGAGCAAGTGCTGTGTTTGTAATGGCAAATAAATTCATTGCAGATGATCTATGTTACTAGAAGACAAAACAATTATCAAAATATTCAGTACATGAGATAAAGTGTAATTTAGTTGTAATCGTATAGTGCTTGAAACCAAAATCCATAATAAGTATAGTTTTCTTTTATTCTTAGGCTAATTGTGATCTGCGGCGACAAATAGATGAACAACAAAAACTACTTGAAAAATACAAAGAAAGATTAAACAAATGCATTTCAATGAGCAAGAAACTTCTTATTGAAAAAGTAAGTTGAACTTCATTTTTGGGTTGATATTAATGATGAACATTCCATCATCCTGATTCTGTACATTAGATTCCGCAACAATGATAGAAATTACTAAAGCTTGGTTAATAGCGGAGTATAAGGTGCTCAAGAGCCCTCAATGGAGGCCTCTTCCTGCAACAGTCCAAAACCTATCTCGAATTATCACATTTCACATTACTGTATGTAAAGTTGGACAAGGTGATGACAGAATTTGCTCTATTCAGATATTTTCATCCAGTGCTAGAGAAAGTTCCTGGCTGCAGTGGCAAATACATGACTGAGCCCTAGGACTATCTTGACTGTAAGTGTATAAATGGATCCACTGTGGTGTCAGTAGCATATGCTGGGATGAAATTTCAAGCTGGTGTGAGGAAGAATATCCTGGTTTTTTTGGCTTTGGAAGATCTACAGTGCACTACCGTGTTGAAATGGAATTCTGGATGTGAGGTCTTGAGATTTTTCAAGTTCAACAGTAATAGTTGCTGGTTTTCTGTTGCTGGGACCAATAAAACTATTTAGAACCCAAGCGTCCTCAGGAATATTAGGTTTTCGTAAAGAATGCAAGTGGTGTCAGGTGTCCCTTTTCACTCTGGATGCCACTGAGCACTAAGCAATAAGGATCCAGACAGTCCAGGGGCACCTCCTTTAGCTACTACTTCTTTTGGCCAGCTCTGTCTTCCTAACCACTCCCCAGAGACAATCAGGCCTAGTGTGTTTTTATAGCAAGGGCAGCCAGTCACAGTCACAGTATGTTGTGGTGAACAGATGCCATCTTTTGAACTGGGTAATGAGGGCTTGGCTGGCTTTGGCAGGCAAAACCCCACAAAGAACATGGGGTTTTTAAGGGGTATCTGTTTTCCGCCTCACTATTATAAGGGACCTTTGGATGAAGTAAAAGGTGATGGAGTAATGAAGGGGAAAATATCCAGGTTGTTCTTGCTGCCATGGAAATGTGAGGTTACAGGGATGGCTAACCTCTGTCAGCTGAAGAATTTGTTTAGAAACAGCTTGGGGAAGGTAGGGTGCAATCAAACAGGCATTCAGCGTGCAGTTTGGTCCGCTGCTGCAAGGACACATTAGTTTGCTCTTTTTGACAACGATCACATGACATAATTCCCGGAGCGAACCAAATCATCCCTAGAGTGTTCCTATATGCACCTATCAAGGGCTTCTACATTATTGATGCAGATAGGATTGCTCTGACTTGGTGGAAGCTTTCCATTTAAGGAACGCATGGAATATGTGCTGTCAAATTTACACTTTTTTTTAAAAGCCATTTTTTTTACATTGTTGGCCCTTCCACACAGCCAAGGAAGTGATTAATTTTCCAATATTGTGAAGTACCTACCTTATTAAGCCACTTCATGATATTGGCAAGAGCTGCAGTGGACCAGATAGGGTCATTTGAGGTCCGTATGCCATCTGGATGCAAGTATCGCACCAAATGGCATACTGGACTTCCTTTCCACCCGATTTAGCCTGCACCAGTCAAGCTGTGTAGACAAGCTCTTACTTGGCTTGCCTTAAGTAAAATGAATGTTCCATTAGAGTAGATAATCATTGCCCCAAGTTATGTTTTATGTTTTGGGCCCACCTTTACCTTGTTCTCAGATGTTGAATAGGTTGCTTGTCCCCCAGCCTATACTACTAGTCTGTGAAATGAGATTGTGTCAATACAGAGACAACAATAGCAGTCAACTTGGAAATTCTGTTTCCAGTGCTGAGAAAATGTGAAGCCTTCACTAAATAGAAATCTTGAGGGAAACTACTGTATATAGATTCTGCATAACAAATAAATAAAAATGTGTTTATTCTAACCAAGTACCCATTTAGGGAAAGATTCTAAAACTAACGTATTTTGGTTTTCTAGAGTACACAAGAGAAGTTGGCAAGCCGAGAGAAGAGCATGCAAGACAGATTACGCCTAGGGCATTTTACAACCGTTCGGCATGGTGCTTCATTCACTGAACAGTGGACAGATGGTTTTGCATTTCAGAATCTTGTGAAGTTAGTCAAGTTACCTTTTTAAATTGTTCAGTCGTTACCAGTTTCCTGGAGTGGATACGATATATTTGTTAAAATATATAATATGATATGATATGATATGATATGATATAATATAATATAATATAATATAATATAATATAATATAATATAATATAATATAATATAATATAATATAATATTGAACTCTGTGCATCTGCTATCTTGGGAAGTGAGAAAACAAACAGATCTGACTTTGGTTCTCTATGCATCTGAAAAGCAAATGAGAACTATATAGCTAGAAAATGGTAAACTTAGACCAAAGACTTTCATGTGGTCTGTGAATTGCTTGCCAGTCACATAGTGTAAGTGGAGGTGGGCAATATGACAGATACTTGAAACATCAGGAAGATGCTAGTAGTGACACACAGTACATTGGGCATCTTTATTCACAAGTCCTGTGAAGGAGAAATTTTTTTTAAAAGGAAAGCAGAATTTAAGTAAGAAATCTATATGCTGCTCATTAGTGCGGTACACACTCTGGGCAGTTAACGACCAACAGGAATAAACTATAGACAATGCAATACCAGTCATAAGCATTGATGAATAATAATGATAAAATAAAACCACATAACTAGCTGAATCTGGTACAGTATAAGTAAATGAATTTAAATGACTATTGGACATCAAATGGCACACATTAATAAAAGGCAGCTTTAAACAATTCCATTTTATGTTAGTAACAATACGTTATGCAAACATATCAAAAAAATGATAGGATTCTAGCTGTACATTTTAGAAATTAATATTAAAAGAAACAGAGTACCAGCTAGTGCTAATTGCGTAGCAGTGTAGGTGAGGTTGACTTGTTGCTGTGCTTGCAGTCACTGAGACCCATAATATCTTGGATGCATGGTTCCTGCTAAAATGAATGTGCATGTGCATGCCTCTGCTTCCCTCTGCACAGCTATCTTCCTCCTCTGCACAGCGATCGCGTTCGGTTCCAGTTGGAACAGAACCCAGTGTGTGTGGGGGGGCAGAGTTGTGCATGCACACAGGGGTGATATGAGAACGGTGGTGTGGCTGAGCTGGAAATTCAGAGGGGATGTTGCTTGGATGTGCAATATTTCACTTATTTTTCCCTTTCTGAAATTGAAACAAACTTAAAGAGGGACTGAAATACAGTGGTGCCTCGCATAGCGAGGTTAATCCGTTCCAGATTAACCCTCGCTATGTGAAAACATCGCTAAACGGAACGTAAAAACCCATTGGGTTCCAATGGGCCCTAAACTTACCATTCAGCGAAGTTTCCTCCATAGCGGCAGCCATTTTTGCGTCCTCGGTAAGCGAGGGGAGGGCGCGAAAACGCTGCGCGCAACCATTGCGGGCGTCCGGCGGCCATTTTAGAACCGCCGAACAGCTGATCCGCAGGCATTGCAAAGCGAAGATCGGCAAGCGAAATGCTTACCGATCGTCGCTATGTGAGTTTTGCCCATTGGAACGATCGGTATGCCTCCGCATTAGCGATCCCGAAAAAGGGATTGCTATGCGGATTCGTCGTTATACGGTGCGCTTGTTAAGCAAGGCACCACTGTACAATAATGGACTTTATCATAAGAAGTAGATGTAATATGAAATAACAAAAGACCAAAATGGTTTACATTGTTTCATACTCATCTAGAATGTTTGCCTAAATCTACGTAAAAGATAGTTAAACCATTTTTAAAAGAATACAAATCTTGATATGATTTTTAAACTGTATTTTCTCTTTGCAGGCAACAGGAGTGGGTAAATCAACAAAGAGAAGATATTGAGAGGCAAAGAAAACTTCTGGCAAAGCGAAAACCTCCCTCTACAAATAACTCTCAGGCTCCCTCTGCCAACTCAGAACCTAAACAGAGGAAAAACAAAGCTGTCAATGGAGCAGAAAATGATCCGTTTGTTAGGCCCAACTTGCCACAATTGTAAGTTTAGAGACAAGTGGTTGCTGCATGCGCATGCCCCCATGTAAAGGGTATGGTGAGGTGCCTGTCGTGACAGGCTCCGTCAGTCACTTGTAAAGGGCAAGGGTAGGTGATGCTGCTGTTAGACCACTACGAAATTACAAACAAATGCTAGCCTTGGGCCCATAAGGGAGGGCACCACTTATGTGTGGTGTAGGGAAAAAAGTGAATTTCAGAAATTATGGGTAGATGTCTATGCCAGTTTCAAAATGGCGGCTGCAAAGTCAAGCCAGGAGTGTTGCTTTTCATTTCCCTCTCTGGCCACATTGATTGAATTGTCCGAAGCTTGCCAGACAGACAATTTGGGACAATTCAAGCAACATTATCAGGAGTAGAATTGAAAACCAACCCTCCTGGCTTGATTTGTGGACCTAAGAAGGCAAATGAGTTTACAGGAACTGAACAGGAAGTTGGTCATAGGGCCACTTGGAGTATGCGCCTTCATAGGGTTTCCATATGTCAAAAGCGACTTAATGGCATGTAACAAGAACAAAAAGGAGGTAAAATCAAAGCCTCTGTTTTCTCTGCTTCCTGCTGAGAACAAAACAGAAAACAACAACAAACAAACACAAGATGGAACCAGAAGAGAAGCAAGATTTCTTGGCACGACAACATCTTTCTCTCTTTAAATTTCAAGTACTGCATATCAAACCTGCTGCACATGAAATGCTTGATTCAGCTGAAACTTGTGACTTCAGATTCAGCCTTTTATATAGTCCCTTCTAGTGCTGGAAAAGGTGCACCAGATCCTGACCAGAAACTCTTATAAAGTCCATTGTTTTGACAGGGAGAGCTACAAGAAGTACATGTTTCCTGCTGGGGCAAACTGCGGGTATGCTTCATGTAGGAGCTTTTTGTGCTCTTCCTTGTTAGTTTTAATACTTGGGAGGGGGTTGTTTTTCATGGTTGTTAACTTGCTCCCATTGATTGTTGCTTGATTTACTTTAAAGCTTCCTTGATAAACATTGTCTCTCACTGTCAGATGCATCCTAATGCAGTATAAGTATTTAAACGCCTTTCTTGTCACTGGGAACATGATTCTCTATGGCAATGAGAATGGGATTACCAATACAGCTTCCTGTACAAGGACTGCTCCAAAAGTTACAATCCTTCTTGTTGGAAGCAATTGAATAATTGCCATATAGCATTTTATTATTGGATCTTGAATGGCTCATGAAAGAAACATGTCAAGAATGAGGTGTTACACAGAGAACTATAACCATGAATACACAGATGACTGGTGAAAATTTGCAGTTTTCAGTCAGTGTTCACCAGAGCACAGAGTTCTAACTCCTGTCCTCTGAAGATGCCGGCCACAGAGATTGGCAAAACGTTAGGAAGAAAAACCTCCAGAACATGGCCAAACAGCCCGAAAAACCTACAACAACCATCGGATCCTGGCCGTGAAAGCCTTCAGGAATACAACCTATTTATTCTCCCTTAGAACTTCTAAAAATCTCATGTCTATATTAGAAAAGTCTTCGGTGTACCATTGGTTGAAATCATGCTCCGTAGCATACATTGATGTAAGGCTGCTAACATCAGCAGGGGAATTTTTTGGAAATTAAACATTCCGTACTTCTGTCATGAGGCTCCCACGGGTCCTGCATAATACCTCTCATCATTAGGAAGCTGTATGAGCTGTGAGACAGGAAGAGGAAGTCTTTGATTACTGAAAGAGCAGGATTTCAGTCAATAGGTACATTTTCAACCTGAACTGATTTCAAGACTGTTGTGCTTGTTAAAAAGCATGTCATTTTGTACGCTTTACTGTTAAAAAGCATGTCACTCTGTACGCTTTTTTTCATTGTAGATTTACAGAAGGATTTTATTCTGGATGATCATTAAAATCCTGACATGACCTTTATAATTAGATTTCTGTGAAACTAGTATTTACTGAATTTTCTGCTATATACTATATGTAGCCTTATATATTTATAGATACCCAAATTCCTTCCGAGTTGGGTATCTTCTGACTTGGGAAGACATGCAAATCAAAAATATCTGAGATAGTGCAGCAGTATCATCTGCATTCATTCAAATACCAAGGAGGCATTTCAGTCAGTGTCTCTTCTTTGCTTCTTGGGTGTCACCATTTTGGGGCCAAATGTGGAAGTGTGACTGCTCTCTTTGGTATTGGAACACTAAGCTCAGTATTCAGCTGTTGCCCATCCAGAATATAAGGGGATTTGGGAGAAACTTGGAAAAATAGGAATTCTTTGCCACAGGATGTGATGATTGCATCTGGCCTAGATGCCTTTAAAAGGGGCTTGGACAGATTTCTGAAGGAAAAGTCCATCGCAGTTTACAAGCCACGATGGGGATGTATGATCTCCAGGCGCATAGCAATGCGTTTTTTGCGATCGCTAATGCGATCGCATTGCGATGTTTTAATAGGGAAAACATCGCATTGCGATGATCGGTAAGCGTTTCGCTTACCGATCTTCGCATTGCGATATTTTTAAACAGCTGATCGGCGGTTCCAAAATGGCCACCGCATCCGCAAAATGGCTGCCCGCAGCGTTTTCGCACCCTGCCCTCGCTTACCGGGCAGTGAAAATGGCAGCCGGATCGAGGATTCCCCACATAGCTGTGAGTTTTCGCCCCAATAGGAACGCATTAAACCCGTTTTAATGCGTTCCTATGGGGTTCCCCCCCCCGCATAGTGACGAATCCACATAGCGACGTTGATCCTGGAACGGCTTAACGTCGCTATGCGGGGCACCACTGTACTTCAAAATGCCAGATGCAGGGGGAGGGGGGTATCCGGAGACAGGCACCTAGTTATCTTGTGTACTCCCAGAGGCATCTGGTGGGGCCACTGTGAGATACAGGAGGCTGGACTAGATGGGACCTTGCCGTGATTCTTCTTATGTTCTGTTTTATCAGCTGGTCCTAAAATACACTTTCATCATCTTCTTGCATAGAATTATTTTGTGTGCTTTGTTTAACATAGTTTATTATGTGTGTTAAATCTTGCAGGCTAACATTAGCAGAATATCATGAACAAGAAGAAATTTTCAAGCTTAGATTAGGACATCTCAAAAAGGTATGGTTAATATTTAGATTTCATCTGTTTCCTAATTAGATCAAAATCTTGAAAGATCTTGTTGTGAGCAAAAGTAAACCTTTCTTTAAAACTATGTCTCCCTTTTCTATAAACACAGGTGAGCCCAGGGAAAATAGCATTGCTGGGCTTATCTGTGTTCTGCATATCTGACTACAGTAGTTTTCTTTCTGAAAAACTATACTACTATTATAAATAAGCAAAACATAAACATTCACAGAATTATGCATTAACCATGAAGAGAATTGCTTAAATGAAAAGAAAATAACATGTGGTATTAAAGTACTAAATAAAAGCCTAGGACCTGTGAAGTTTGATATTAGTTTAATGTGAAACTTTTCTTGAGTTGCTAGTAGAACCATGACAGTGACTGAAATCCTGTTGCCTAGTGTAGCAAGTTGCAACTAGAGTAAGCTCATTGAATCAGTGAAACTTACAGATAAGTTGCTTGCCAAATTCCCACTGATCCAGTGGACCTACTCCAGTTGCAACTTGCTATTCTAAGTAGCAGAATTTTAGCCAGTGTGTAATTAGTGCAGTACTAGCAAGAAATTAATTATTAAAATCGCAGGGAGATGCTTTAATGGTGTACTTCTTCCGTCAACAATGCTGGGGTTCGGGTGCCAGACCTCTATGTAGTTCATAATCTGTGTATAACTCTTATGCCCCCCCAAGCATAACTAAAAACATAAACAGTTGATTAACACATACACGCACCCACAGACAATAGTTTTGTGGGGGGTTCTCCTCCAAAGCATTGACAGTCCTTTCCATACAGTACAGTGCATAATGATCCTTAAAGGTCCTTATGGTCCCCCTGATCTAGAGGCTTAATTTTATATGTTGTGTTTGGGGGCAAGTAACAAAAACTGGAATCCCAGACCCGTGCAATTCAAAGGAGAACCTCACTTTTGAATAATAATTATAGCAAGTTCACAAGACTTTTATATTTGAACAATATTTTATTCAAATATGTTTAATCAGGACAAACTTTTTTAAATGGGTGAGATGAATGATGGAGTTCATTAGAAAAAGTATTATATATTTTAGATTCTGGAGAACATGAATTATTAATTATATTTTTAAAAAATACAAACACTTAAGTAGGGAACTCATTTACTGTTAAGCAATCCTGTTGGGAAAGAATTGCTGAAGTTAAAATTATTCTATTAGCAAAAATATTTTTAAAGTTAAATTTCATCCAGTTAATTCATTTAAAATAGCCAATTTATGGATATTAATGGCTTTTTCTAAAGTTTGTTCACAACAGGGGAGACTGTTAGGTTGAGAAGGGATGCTGAGAATTAGGTTACAGCCTACTCTGACCTACAGATTCATTTTCTTTTAACTGGTGGTTGCAGTATATTTAGTTAAGCATTATTGCTAAAGGCAATGATCTTATTGAGAAAAAAGAAGGTTACAGTGGTGCCTCACTTAACGATGTTAATTGGTTCCAAAAAAAACATCGCTATGGGAAAACATCGTTAATCGAAACACCATTTCCCATAGGAATGCATTGAAAACCGGTTAATCCGTTCCAATGGGAATGGATTACCGTCCTTAAGGGAAAATCCCCATAGGAAACATCGCTAAGTGAAACAATGTTTCCCCCATCGGAAAGCTATTGAAATACATTGAAGCCGACTCAGTGCATTTCAGTGGCTTTCCGATGTCCGATTTCGCTCATTTTTAAGTGTCTTAAAATGTTTGAAACCTGTTTTAAATGCTTGGAATCGGTAGTGCACCTTGTGAAACCTATGCACACTTAGTTTGGCAACTAAGTGTGCATAGGTTTCACAAGGTGGACTAACTATTCCATTTAAAACAGGTATCAAACATTTTAAGACAGTTTTAAATGAGCAAAAACGGACATTGTTAAGTGAAATTCCCCCATAGAGAACATCGTTAAACGATGCAGAAAATTCCTCAAAGAAACCCATCACAAAGCGAATACATCATTAAACGAAGCAATCGCTAAGTGAGGCACCACTGTATTAGTACCTAATTTAAAGCTGTATTATGCTGCAAGTTGCATTAATTTCACTGTGGTCAACCCTTACTTCTTGAGTGTTGGAGAAAGCTTTGATTAAAGCTTAATTACTCACCACTGTGAGCTAATAATATTAGAACAATTATCCTAGAACAGAATAAAATATCAATATAGAAGACTTTTAAGCAGGTTTACAAATCTGGAAGGAAAAGAAAAGCCATATATAAATGGCTCTGTGTGTGTTGCGTGCGCGCGCGCACACACAGAGTTCTTTTTATCAGAATATTAGCTTATCATGTTCAGAAATAAGAAAATGAGATAACAGAGGAATCTTCCTTGGTGTGAATATATTTAAATCCAATAATTTCTTCAGATAGATTAAAATGAGCCAACAACTAAGCAATCTGAAAGAATGTAAAGGGATTTTTTTAAAAAAATCCCAGAACAACTACTTTCAATTACTTGTAAACATGACATACTTTACATTACTTGTAAACATGACATAAAGGATGAAATTGAAACAGAATATAGGTGGAAATGTCTGTACAATGTAGGTATGCCTAGCTGGTTTGCCACCCATTAAAAGGGACTAAGATGAGTCAGAATTATTTAGTTAATCAATGGAAGCGTTAACAGTCAGACAACAGGAGAAATCCTGGGCTGAGAAATTCTGCTTGACTCTGTACATTTTTTTTAGCTGTTTGCCTATTACCTTCCGTGATCAGAGGCTACTTACAGAGGTTTTAAGATGGTTTAGGAATGAAACCAACTCTAATTCAGTTTGCTAAAGTATGTATCCTGTGGTACAGGATTACATTCAAGACTGGCTTTGTGGGAGGAAGTATTTCTGGAATTTTTCCTCTGAGTTTCCTTTTAAAAATGTTCACATGTGGGATTATATGCATGGTGGCTTTCCTCTAGTAGAAAGCAGTTTCGTTCAAGCAAGTCATAGGGTCTGATTTTTGCCCATCCTGAATGCTACACCCATCTCTGCCATATCACGTTGTGTTCTGGAAGGTTTCCCCATTCTCAGAGTTTGGGGAGTCACCCCTGAGTGTCATCTATTTCAAGAGGCAGTGTCGTGATTATTCTTTCACCACCACCGTAGTTGTGGGTGTACATACTGTGTTACTTGATGATAAACTAAGCTTACATGGTGCATTATTTTTATTTTTAGGAAGAAGCTGAAATACAAGCAGAACTTGAACGTCTAGAACGAGTTAGAAATCTTCATATACGAGAGCTCAAAAGAATAAACAATGAAGATAATTCTCAGTAAGGCTCTAGATTTTAACCTTATTAGTTAAAATCCTGCTGCTTAGTGTAGTAAATCACACTCCAGTACGTTCATTCAATCACTGGGGAATTGGTGAGCCACCTCTTCCATAAATTCGATTGATTTGAGGCCTCTTCTAATTATGATTTACTTTAGCACAGTAAATCACAATTAGAGTAGGCCTATTTGAATCAATGGCGCTTATCAAAGAGATGACTCACCAAAGCCTCATTGATTCAGTGGGCCTGTTCTAGTGCAATTTACTACACTAAGCAATTGGGTTTTAGCCATTAATCTCTCATATTTTACTGTTATTGGAAAAGAAATATAACACATAGATAACCACTGTGTGCTATAAATCTACATAAGCCAGTTTTGATATTTAAGTTTGCCTTGTCTTGTTTTATTAAGATTATGTAAAGGAGTGCTGGGATTTCAGAACTAATACAAATAGAACACAATTTAAAAAGTCACAAAGGGGAATGGATAAGTAAGCAATAAGGGAACTTCCACATCAGATACAATATAGCCCGGCATGTGGAGTGCGAGTGACATCACCAGCCGAAGAGATTGAAGGTCATTAAAGAGTTCTTTCTTCAGTTTTGGAGTGTGTACGTCTTGTACACAATGTTGGGACGTCACACAGACCATGAAATTGAAAAGGGAATTCTTTCATTAATGGCAATCTACTGATGATGTCTTTTGCCTTGCATAAGTGAAATTATGCAACAGAGCACTGGCCATTCATTAATATGTTACAGTTTATTCTTAGCAATTAAAAAGTGTTGCCTTTCAGGATTCCTGTGTTCCTTTAGCAGGAAGCCTGTAGTGCTTGTTTGGAGATAAAAGGGATTCCGTTTTTTTCCTTTTCCATTACTTGGAGGCCTGTTGCAGTGATAAAAAGAAAAAAAACTAAGTTTGTTGCTGTTTAACTTTAGGTGTGGCATAGTTCCAGAGCCAAGGAAGGGGGAATTATATCCTTGCTCCTTTTAAGAAACATGCCTGTCTCGTGCAGGAAGGGGAAGGTTTTTAGCAGCAAATCATGCATTTCCCCCTTCTGCTTTCCAGAACATATGTCAGTTGATAGAGGGTGTAGCAAGCCATTTCCTCCTTTTCCTACCCGTTGCTTCAACCCCCACTCCCATCAGTCAACTCATCGAATCTTACATATGTCCTGATTCTGGTGTCTTGTCTTTTATTTATTGACAGAGTACAGTTTTGCTGTATAAAACTCCTTCTATACATGGAGCAATTTCCTTGGATCTCACTCCATTCTTTACACCCATATCTAGCTGGGAGTTTCCAAGAAGGATTCTGCATTGGTATCTTTAGCAGTGACTGATTTATTTGTTTGTTTAAAGCATCCTTATCTCACTCTTCAGCGCGCCCCCCAAAGCTCCCAGATGATTTTAGACACAGTTAATAAAATATAACCGCCCCTGACTGCACATTCACAATGTGAAAGACAAGAGTACAGAAGGAAAAAGGGCGGAGGGGAAGGGAACATGAAGCAAGCAAATTCAGATCCCAGCGCTTAAATAGTATTTCTTGTAGCAGCTATGACAGCAGTATTGGAAGTAGCTAATGTAGTTGGTCTTCCTGCAGTCCTGAATTATAGATGGCATTAAGTTAATTAAATACTCGTCTTCTCTTAATGTTTTTTCGTGTATTGTTTTTGCTTTACTTTTTAAGGTTCAAAGATCATCCTACGTTAAATGAGCGGTATTTGTTGCTTCATTTACTTGGTCGAGGTGGTTTTAGTGAAGTTTACAAGGTGAGGTGCACATTTTCAGGCGGTTAAATTTATCTGCATGAAAATCTATACTCTACAAAGTTGCCATTAAAATGCTCCAGCTGACATATTGTAATATTATAGTTAAAACTATAACAGCATAAAATTGTGTTTATCCTTTTCACCTCTGATGCACCAGTAATTTTGGCACTATTCATTTCCATTTTAACAACGGTTTGTCTTGCCCTCCAAACCCTAACTAACCATGGCTGAAATTCACCTCAGTTTAGTACTCAGATAACACATTAAATTGGTTAATCTCTTTTTAAAAATGGTTTAAGACATTTGCCCCGGTGCCTGCCTAAAGGGAGCTTACAAAGCACAACCTAGTAATGGCATAAATAATTAAGTTGTGAAGTACTGTATGGTAAAATGGTACTAAAACAAACAGCATTAATCACAAGAGGAAACCATTCAGTCAAATGCTTTTCGTAAACATGTTTTAACCAAATGCCCAAAGAGCAAAGCGTTATTTTAATTTGGATCTTCTTGCAGCCATGCTGAAGAACAGTGTGCATGTTCGAAAGGTTAACTCAGGTTCATCATTGTAGTGTTAATCTGTAGCTTCACACTGTGTTGTCTGAAAGCAGCTGTCATGTTAATCAGTTCACTGATACACAGTAAGATTTTTTTTAACTTATGTGTCTTTACTACAGGGCTGTGGTTTTTCTTAAATTACAAGTGGGTTGACTGGGTTGAGTTGTCTGGATTGAAAGAATTAAAACTGTCACGCCACAATCTGGTATCCTGCAAACATTTGAGACAAGAAATCCTATCAACACCAGATAACTTGGGCAAGGGTGAGAGATTGTGTGAATTGAAGTCCAAAACATTTAGAGCAGTAGTTCCCAACCTTGAGTCCCCAGATGTTTTTGGACTGTGACTCCTAGGAATCCTGGACAGCACAGCTAGTGGTGAAGGCTTCTGGGAGTTTTAGTCCAAGAACATGTGGGGACCCAGGGTTGGAAAACACTGATCTACAGGGTTCTGATTTGGCAACAGCTTTGTATGTTTCAAAGTAGATTGAAAGAAGAAAATGTAACCTTTGGATTTGCCAGCCAGGAAAGGATGAAAAAAAATCCTTCTTGGAATCCCAAAGAGCTTCTGCCAGTCAGAATTGGCCACAGCTGGACTAGATGAGCAGCGGCCTTTGTATAAGGCAACTCAGTGCTCCTGTAATAAAGGATGGTTCTTTTTCGTGGCCTCTGTGAATGAACACATATGGGTATTTTCTGCGCCTGCGCTGACTCTCTTGGAAGATTCTAGAGCTAAAAGTAACAATTTTATGGTGTGATCCTCCACGAGGTATATGCTCCTCCCACCCACCATCTTCCCCAGTTCCTTTTTTCCACCGAGCTGAACGGTTCTCAGGAAAGATTGAGCGCTTCGCTATTTGCCTTTTGGCTATTTTTCTAGGCTCCTTTGAGCTTTTGTTTCTTTATCTTTACTTTAAATTACCTACTTAGTGATCCTCCGCCTCTTTTGTTTGCCTAATCGGCTCCCCGCGGTCTTTTTATTCCCTTCCCTTTCCCCTTCCCCCCCCCCCCAGTTCTTTGCTTATGGCCTCTCCATCTCCTTTTAAAAGGTGTACGACCTGTGCAAATAAAATCGCACTTTCGGACGGTCATAGCCAGTGCCTTTTTTGTTTGGGTGAGGAACATCCTACCCATTCGCGTTCTGCTTGTAAAAATTTAACCAAGCCGGCACTTAACAGAGGCTCCAAAGACTTCGGTCTTACCTTTTGCAAACAGCCATGAATCCTCCTACTGCGTCTTCAGAAGCGGCTAGATCTCCTGCCCTTTCAGCCGATAGACTTCCAGCAGGCCAGTCTACCTCTGATTCTACCTCTGTGGTACCAGCTAAGGACACTGTTGAGAAAGCAAAATTGTCTGGTAAGCACAAGTTGCCCTCCTCTCAGAAGTCTCGAGCGCACGATGCAAGCTCGAAGAAAAAGCCCAAACCTGCCCCTAAGAGGCCCAGAAAGGACAAAGTTCCCCAAATGGAGCCCCCTCAGCCTTCTCTGCCTTCCCCTATCCTCAAGGAATCATCCAGAGAAGCCCCTGACTTGGCCTCGGATGGAGATGAAGCCCATGATATCGCCTCCCCCCCACGATGCCGCTCCAAACCCCGAGCATTGGCCTCAACGCGGCTGCGCCACAGTCCAGCCCGGCCTCAGCCCATTCCAACCCTGACTCAGGGTGGGCAGCTGAAAGCTCGACATCTGATCCGGAGGTTCCCCCTTAACCTTCACGGAAGAGAAAGGAGAAACGAAAGCACCTCTCCTCGCCGAGGTCCGTGCCATCGCAAGGCGATTTTTGCCCTTTTCCAATGGTACCATACCATTTTGACCCCTTCATCTGGCAAACCCTGTACGAAAGGTACCAGCCTAAACAGGCTAAACGGCCCCAAATAACGTCGGAACTTCCCCATGCTGCCCCTTTCGTGGACTCGAATCGCCCCGGCATGACCACTTTGGCCCCGACAGCTTGAGTTCCACCTGAATGCCCTCCAGGCATCTAAGCCAATGCCTCTAACTCGAATGCGAGACAGAGCTCATGAGGCCGTACCCCTATGTCCAGCACCATCGATGCCGGACCCGATGCCATCTCAAGGCCCCTTTGAAGGCATACCTATCCAACAGCACCAAGCTCCCCTGACAGAGGGCTTTGGTCCATCAGACTACCCTTCATCTCCAGGCTCCCCTGCATCTTCGGAGGCACAACACTCTGAGTCCTCCCGTGAGCCTGAGCTTCCCCCTCCAGTCCCAGATACGAGGGGCAGCCATGCTTCGTCCTCCTCGGATGATTTCTCCTCCTATTCTACGCTTATTTTCCAAATGGCACAAGCCCTGAATCTCGACACCGAACAGCCCTCATCCGTGGATGCCGACCCAGTGTTCGATGAGATCAACCAGGAGCGTCCCGTTCCTTTGAGTCTCCCCTTTAACAAGTCCATCCTTCAACTTATTAAGGATACTTAGGGAAAACCTCCTTCTACTATGCAGATTTCTCGCCACACCAATGGCCTCTATAGGATCCACGGTGTCGATGCCGAATTCCTGAATAAACATCCAGTGCCTAACTCTGTTATCGTCAAATCCAGTCAGGCCTGAACCCAGGCCAGGTCCAAGCCTGCCCTTGCCAACAAAGACGGCAGAAAAGTTGACACAATGGCAAAACGAATTTACTGTCTGCAAGCCCTTTTGCTCAGGGGTATCAGTTACCAGGCAACTATAGGCGCCTTTCAGCGTCATCTTTGGAATCAAGTTTTTCCTCTTATTGACTCATCTCCTGAACCCATGAGATCTGATCTCATCAACATCCATTCGCAAGCCATTTCTCTTGCCAAGTATCAGAGGATTGCGGCGCGACACTCCGCTGAGGCCGCTTCTAAAACTTTGGTTACCTCCATCTCTATTCGACACCATGCCTGGCTCAAATCCTCCATGATCTCTGATGACACCAAGTCCAGAATCAAGGACTTACCCTTTGATGGTGCCGGCCTGTTCAATTCCACAACCAATGATACCATGGAGGACTTTCGTAAGAAGCGCAAAACCGCGCGCTCCTATTCGGCTCAGCCATCCACCTCTTACCAACGGCCCTTCTACCATTCGGGCCAGTTTCATCCCAAACAATACCAGAATCAACAGTTCCAGCCTTATAGATAGTATCGTCCCCTTCAAACCGACAGGTCCTTACCTGCCCCTCAACCTCTGATGGCATCGTACCGGCCACAAACCTTGCCTCGTCAGCGTCAATCCTTTCGCAAAGGACAACGAAAGGGTAACCAATATTGACAACTACCCATGCCTGCCTTTTCTGACATTCCTCTTTACCCACTGAACTGTACCAGGCTGGCCCCATTTTTCCATTGTTGGCAATCCATCACCTCAGACAAATGGGTTCTATCCATCATAGCATCTGGCTACCTCATAGAATTCTCCGAATTACCCCCTCTGGGGTTTATTCGATACACCCCCTACTCCTCTGCTCTGCAGGATGAGGTTACCAAGCTTCTCCAGAAACATGCCATCTTTCTAGTCCCTACTTCGGACTCCCTCAACGGTTTCTACTCAGAATACTTTACTGTTCCTAAAAAAGATAGAGGCCTCCGCCCCATCCTTGATCTCACTCACCTCAACCGTTTCATATCTCCCCGCAAATTCCGCATGCTTACACTGGACTCTATTATCCCTTTGCTTTCGCAAGGAGACTGGTTCATAATTATCAACCTGCAGGACGCCTATTTCCACATCCATTCATCCGGACCATCAGAAATTCCTCCTGTTTCATTTCAACGGCACTGCTTTCCAATTCTGTGCCCTCCCGTTCGGGCTCTTCATCGCCCCCCGGACTTTCACCAAGTGCATGGCACCGGTGGCTGCCTTCCTCCGGCTGCAGGGAGTAAACATTCATCCCTACATTGACAACTGGTTGATAGTGGCAACATCGTACCACGACGCCATAAAAGCACGAGACACAACACTCCATACACTTCACAGTCTCAGCCTCAAGATCAACCTTGAGAAGTCGCACTTGATCCCAAAGAGGACAGCCAAGTTCATTGGCATGGAAATAGACTCCCTCCGTGCAAGAGCCTTCCTGCCTCCAGACAGGATCAGGAAAATCCAAAAGATTGTCCGCCTTTTCCAAATACATCACTCCGTTTCAGCGCATCACGCCCAGCACCTCCTGGGGCTCATGGAATCGACGACGGCCGTTGTCCAACATGCCAGGCTCAAAATGAGATCCCTGCAGGCATGGTTCCTTTCCCTGTTCAATCCCGAAACAGATCTCCCTTCTACCCTACTGCAGGTGACACCAGAACTAGCTTCCCAGCTCGACTGGTGGACTCGCCCCGACAACTTTCTCATCGGCAGGCTTTTCTCACCTCTCAGACCTTCCATACAAGTCACGACCGACGCCAGCCCCACAGGATGGGGCACACACTGCCTTCAACACACAGTCCACGGACTCTGATCAGGTCAAGAACTGCCACTTCACATAAACTACCTAGAACTGTTGGCAATCATCAAAATGTTCCATGCTTTTCTTCCCCTCATCCAAGGTCAGGTAGTGCAGTTGGCAACAGACAACACCACTGCTCTCTTTTATGTCAACGAGCAAGGAGGTACCCACTCCGCTTCTCTGCTCTACCTAGCTGTCGACCTCTGGGAGTGGTGCTATTCCCACCATGTTTTCCCTATTGCCATCCACATCTCCACTGACGACAACACCTTGGCAGACCGGCTCAGCCGGCTACCTACGCGAACACACGAATGGACTCTGAACGATGTCGTCTTTCAGCACCTGTGCCGACGATGAGGCGCTCCCTCACTAGATCTCTTTGCAGCCGATGCCAACAAGAAATGTCCCCGATTCTGCTCCAGAGCGGGACGGGACACCAACTCTCTAGGAGACAAATTCCTGATGGACTGGTCTCGAGATCTCCTTTATGTATTTCCCCCTCTGCCTCTAATCCAGAGGGTAATCATCCGTCTCCGACACGACGGAGCCAGCGCGATCCTGATAGCCCCGTACTGGCCCCACCAGCCATGGTTCACTCATGTGGTCTCGATGTCGTCGGAAATGCTCTGCCTTCCTCTCCGCCCAGATCTCCTCTCGCTCGACCACGGCCTCATTCTTCACCCAGACGTCGCCTCTCTCAGTCTTGCAGCATGGAGAATACTCCCGACATGATGCAGGTTCTTCTTCGAGCCCGAAAACCTTCCACTACTGTCCTATATGAAAATAAATGGAAGTCTTTTCTAAAATATACTCATGATAATAACTTACCTGCCATACCTGTCTCTTTGAAGACTCTGCTCGATTACCTCCTGCATCTCTTCAGTTTCGGCCTTTCCCAGTCCACACTGAAGGTTTATCTTTCAGCCATTAGGGCTCACCAGCTGGATGATTCTCCCTCCTCCAAGTTGTTTTCTCACCCAACTGTCAAGAAGTTCCTCAAAGAGCTCAACAACATTCGCCCTCCTCAACAACGTATCATCCCCCAGTGGTCACTGCAGCTGGTTCTTAACGCTTTGATGCAGCCTCCGTTTGAGCCCATGCCGCCCATCGACCTCAAATTCCTGACCCTTAAATCAGCCTTCCTTGTTGCAATCACATCAGCCAAACGGGCCATTGAGCTCGTCGCTCTTCGAGCTGATCCCCCCTTTATCCAGTTTCACCCCGATAAAGTGACTCTTTACTTTGACGTTTCCTTTCTCCCGAAGGTGGTCTCCAATTTCCACCTCAACCAACCCATCATACTACCCTGCGTCTTCAAGTCTCCTTCATCGCCCCTAGAACATATGCTCCATAATCTCGATGTCAGACGTGCCCTGGCTTTCTACCTCGAAAGGACAAAAACCTTTAGAAAATCCAACAAACTTTTTCTTTGTTTTCACGGCCCAAATAAAGGGGTCCCAGCCTCCTCTCAATCCATAGCACGTTGGATTGTACAGACTATTTCCCTTGCTTACAGCCTGTCGGGGAAATCCCCTCCAGAACATTTGACAGCTCATTCTACCGGGGCGCTGTCCACCTCTACTGCCTTTCAACATTGCACCGAGGTTCTTGACATCTGTCGTGCCGCTACGTGGTCCATACCGTCCACATTTGTCAAGCACTACTGCCTGGACGTCAGAGCATGCCAAGATGCTGCATTTGGCAGAGCTGTCCTGTCATCCTTCTTACCGTGACGACCCACCAACCGGTAAGTACAGCTTGCTAGTCACCCATATGTGTGCATTCACAGAGGCCACGAAAAAGAAAAAGAGGTTACTTACCTATAACCATAGTTCTTTGAGTGGTCCTCTGTGAATTCACACAACCCGCCCATCCTTCCCCTCTATCCATCACAGGTTGATTATATAATTAATTACAGTAATTCTTTCCTTCATAGCCGGTGGATAGAATTCAGGAACTGGGGAAGATGGTGGGTGGGAGGAGCATATACCTCGTGGGGGATCACACCATAAAATTGTTACTTTTAGCTCTAGAACCTTCCGAGAGAGTCAGTGCAGGCGCAAACAATACCCATATGTGTGAATTCACAGAGGACCACTCAAAGAACTATGGTTACAGGTAAGTAACCTCTTTTTATGACAAATTTGGGTATTTGCTTGAAAATTTAAATATTTTACTTTTAAAATTAATGCTGCTACTGCTTTCACTTGATACATCCTGCAGGCTTTTGATCTCTATGAACAGAGATATGCCGCTGTGAAAATACATCAGCTTAATAAAAGTTGGAGAGATGAGAAAAAGGAAAACTATCATAAGTAAGTATTGTTGTTTTAAATAAATCCCCCCTCTCTGTGACAAATTAAAATACCATCTGAGGTGCCATGTGTAAATAACTTTCTTCTTTTAGGCATGCCTGTAGAGAATATAGAATACACAAAGAGCTGGATCATCCAAGAATAGTAAAACTCTACGACTATTTCTCTTTGGATACCGATACGTGAGTTTACAACATTATACCAGCTCTGTTTTTCATGCAGTTAAGAAATTCCAAAACAATCAGAAAGGGTTTGGGTGGAACTTCATGTAATTTTAACTGAAAAGTGAAAATGTGTAGTCAGTGAAATACTATTTCAAGTTAATGTTCATTTTCCCCCAGAACATGCTTGAGTAATTGATGGCCTTTGTTTTTGCTTTTTTAATTGTTTCCCTCCCTTTCTAGGTTTTGTACAGTATTAGAATATTGTGAAGGCAATGACTTGGATTTTTATCTGAAGCAACACAAGCTAATGACAGAGAAAGAAGCTAGGTCCATTGTAATGCAAATAGTAAATGCACTGCGATACCTCAATGAGATTAAACCACCTATAATACATTATGACCTTAAGCCAGGTGAGTCCAGAACTGTTGGAAGCAGTGTTTGTCTACATCTGGCAGACAGAACACTGAATCTCTCCTATCGCTTTGGCCTTGTTCATATCCTTTGTCATTATCTCTTGCTTTTGTTTTTTAAATCCATTGGGATCAGTACTTACATTTCCTTTGATTTTCTTCTGTTGCCTGGATTGCTGAAGAGCGTGACTCGCTAGACATACAAAGAGTGTCTAGTACTCCAGTTCATTTATCCCATCTTTCTACTTCTGGTGCATTTTCTTTTTCTGACCTCACATACTTTTGACTGTTTACTTCAAAAGCAAATGTGTGCCTTTTTTATCCCCTTCCCTATTTTAGTACCTCACTTCAGCCTAATTATTCCATGTTATATTCCTGAGCTATTTTGTCTGATATCTTTTCCATAGTCCTTATTTGTTTGTATGTTCAGCTGCACATGATTTTCTTATTTTTGTATGGACACAGTTTTGTTCACTATAAATAAACACTGTTTAAAATATCCTGCGGTAGCAATAAAACATTAATCATATTTGAACCATTAAAATTATTCCTCGAGTTATGCTTTGAACCTTCCTCACTTGAATCACATCATATATGAGCATCAGTAATAAAATAATAATAGTTCTCTGTGTCGTATCCTTGCCTTCACAGTGGGCCATAAAATGGATTGTCTTTGCTACACAAAAAGCTGTTTGTATTGGAGCAGAATCTTGCTCACCAAGTGTGTGTGTGTGTGTGTGTGTGTGTGTGTGTGTGTGTGTGTGTGTGTGTGTGTGTGTGTGTGTGTGTGTGTGTGTGTGTGTGTGTGTGTGTGTGTGTGTGTGTGTGTGTGTGTCGTTGTTTTAAATAAGCTCTGTCTGTCTTGACAGGAAACATCCTTTTGGTTGATGGAACAGCATGTGGAGAAATAAAAATCACAGACTTCGGTTTGTCTAAAATAATGGATGATGATAGCTATGGTGTGGATGGAATGGACCTAACTTCACAAGGGGCTGGGACTTACTGGTAACACTGTTACTCTTCCCACTTCCCATATGCATTATTCGTATGAATGCTGTTTATTATCTATCTATTACCTTCTGTACAGATGTAGGGGACAGAAGGGATGTGTACTATCCTTCATTAACTCACTTTTATATCCTAAGGTAGTTTATCTTAATTAGCAGTTTAGTGCTGCAACATATACCATTCAACTTACACTGGTGTATATAAGCAATAGGATCCTGCCCATTCTGTTTAATAAATATAACTTGAAATTTTTTTTGTTAGAGTCGTTCTAGACAACCTTTATCTCTTGTCTGGTCTTGTCTTGTAATGTTTTGTCTGAGGGATAATCACCTAAATTCAAGGTTTTGTATTGGTTTTGAAACATAAAGCATTGTTGAAAAGAGGAATATTGGTTGATATATAGCTTTTTAAAATCTAAGATGACATTTATTTTGTAAAAATTGTCACATGCTTCACTCAGAAGCAGCACTCTATTAATGTACTGAATATATTTAAAATACGTTTCAATGCATTACACATTTTAACTGAATAATTTATGCTTTTTTTGAATAGAGGCATTTAGAAAAACTAACCTGTTGTCAACCTGCATTCAGAATGGCTCATATTCAAACCTCTCGTATTTTTCATAATCCTCTCACCATTGCTTATCATCAAGTCTGAGCTTTGGTTCTCCCACTATCAAGTTCCTTTTTGTACCTTATGATTGGGCCTTTTTTTGTCTGTTTCAGCTGAATAACATACCGTGATTTGTTCTTGCCAACCAAGCCAGAACTGGAAGTCACCGACGGAAGTCCGTTTCCAATTCAGCCTTGGAGGGAAAGCACAAATGGTTGTTTGCTGATTGAGATGTCATGGCAGATTATTGTCCGCCAAAACACAGGGCACAGAAACGGAGAGTGTACAAGTCTTCTTAGCATGGTTGAACAATAATTTGAACTAACTAGGCATCTTGGGTCCCCTTATTGGGAGAAAGGTGATCAAATAAATAAATAAATCCACAGAATCCAAAAGAGCTGCAGTCACTAGGATAAATCAAACACTGGACTTCTGGCAGTTTTTTGTAGTTCTCCCCGTTATGGTGACTTGTACATGTGCTTAGCAGTGATAATATGTGAACAGTGAGAAAGCGTGTTTGAAATTTTTATGCGATGTGCCTTGGCCATCTTGGACTGGATTTGTTCTAATATGTATGTCTTAAAATCAGACTGCCACAGGAGAGGAAATCTACTGCTTGAAATGAATTGAATTTATTTGGTTTTTGCTTTCAGGTATTTGCCTCCTGAGTGCTTTGTCGTGGGTAAGGAGCCGCCAAAGATTTCTAACAAGGTGGATGTGTGGTCTGTTGGAGTAATCTTTTTCCAGTGTCTATATGGTCGAAAGGTAAAAACAAACCTTTGAGTATGGAATTTTCCAGTATTGTAGAATTCATCTAAAGTCTATTTTCAGAGGAAACAATCAACCTTGAGTAGTGCAGTTTTTCTTTCTGTTTATTCTTCTTCGTGGCCTCTGTGAATCCACACAGTTGGGTTGTTCTGCGCCTGCTCAGGACACCTTGGAGGTTTCTAGAGCTTAAAGATGTGATTAGTAGGACGTTCCCCCGTGGAGCACATGTTCCGCCCTCTAAAGGTCCTCTCAGTTCCTTTTTGCCGCCGCTTCGGTTGGACCTCTTTTGGAACACTAGAGCGATTACTAAGATCATTCACTGACTATTTTCAATCATTTCTTTCATTTTCTATTTTCAGTCATATACCAAACACACTCTTGCCCCAAATGCAAAAAGCATACAAGGCCCGCTCTAAAACTTCACCTACAAAGGCTTTGTTCGTACCTTTGGGGAAAGTCTCTCAATCCAGCCCCCATGGATCCGCCAACCTCTCCAACTCCGCGTCCAGAGCGTCTAGAAACTCCTCGCCCGATATCGAGCCTGATGACTCCATCACCTTGACAAAAAGACCTTTCGAAGTTTGCTTCGAAATCGAGCTTGATGTCCACGTTGAAAGCTACAACCCATCCTTATGGCTCTTCTTTAAAAAAAGAAGGATAAAGCTAAACCTAAGAAAACTAAGAAACCTATGAAGTCGACTCAAATAGATCCACCTCAACCGGTGTTCCCCTCACTGATCCTCGAGGAGTCATCTAGAGATACCCCTGGCTCAATTTTGGATAGAGATGACCCAACTTTAACACCAGCTCAGTCTGCAGCTTCCGTTACTAGCCTTTCGCCGAGTGCTGGACTATCTCCGGCTGATGTTCATTCGAGCCTGACCTTGGCCCATTCAAGCCCTAGATCATCAGGGCGGGCGCTGCCTCTAAAGCTATGTCTACTTCTATGGCCTTGAGGTGCCACGTCTGGCTGAGATTGACAGGTATCTCAGATGATACTAGATCAAGGATAGAAGACCTTCCATTTGATGGTGCTGGCCTTTTCAATACTAAAACAGATGAAATAATGGATAATCTTCATAAACTCTGTAAGATGGCATGCTCATATTCCACCCAACCTTACCCATATCAGCGCCCTCAATTTTGAAGACAACCTTTCTTTCAACAGCAGTTTCAACCATACCAACAACCATATCGACCGTACAAGCCACAGGTGTCTGCTGGATCCTACCCAGGTCCATCTACAACACCTGTCTTTTGACCTCAACAACAACTACGTTAACAACCCTTTCGATACCCACAAAAGAAGGGTAAGCAGTATCCATAAGCCCCTTCTATCTACATTCCAAACTAGACTCCATCCCTTCATCAGTGCTTGGTGCCGAATCACTAATAATCAGTGGGTCCTTTCTATTGTCCAAAATGGTTATTTCATTGAATTCCAATGTACCCCACCCTCTGGCACCGTTAAGACTACTCCATACTCCGTGAAGAAGTTTCCCTTCTACAAAAACAAGCTATACTCATAGTCCCTTCCTCTACTCTGGATGATGGATTTTACTTGAGATATTTTACAGTCCCCAAAAAGGATGGCGGACTCCATCCTATTCTCAGCCTTAGAAACCTTAATACATTCATTTGACTTAGATGCTTCAGAATGCTGACCTTCAACAGTATCATCCCTCCCCTTCACAGGGGGACTGGTTGTCATCAGTCAACCTCCAGGATGCCTACTTTCATATCTTTATTCATTCACATAATCACACATTTTTATGATTCTGATTCAACAACATCTCATACCAATTTTGCTTTCTCCCATTTGGATTTTCCATGGCAAGGAGGATATTTACCAAATGTATGGCACCAGTCGCTGCCTACCTCCATCTTCAAGGTATTACCATATCCCCATACATAGACTGGCTAATAGTCACTACATCTTATTCATGATGCTTACCCAACTCACTCCAAGATCTCAGACTCAAGATGAACCTTGCCAAGTCCCATCTCAAGCCCTCTCAGACTGCCACCTATATTGGGGTGTATTTCAATTCCCTACAAGCCAGACCCTTTCTCCCTCAAGAGAGAATTACCAAACTAAAACGAGCCATCCGACCGTTCCAACCCCTAGCTTCGCTATCAGTGCATCAAGCCCAACACCTTTTCGGGCTTATGGCTTCTACGACAGCCGTTATTGAACACACAAGGCTCAAAATGAGGTTCCTACAATCATGGTACCTATCACTATTCGATCCCATTACAGACCGCCCATCCAAACATCTCACAGTAACGTCAGGACTCACCAGTCAAGTCATTTGGTGGACATTTCTTCCTCGCTTGTAGGCAGACCCTTTCAGCCTCTGCAGTTCTTGATACAGATCACCACCAACACCAGCCCGTCAGGATGGGGAGCTCACTGTTGACTTCAAAAGATACATGGTCTATGGACAAAACAAGAACAATTATTACACTCGAATTCTTAGCAATTATCAAGGCCTTCCGTGCCTTCTTACCTCTCATTGCAGGACGAGCAGTACAGCTAGCTACAGACAATACCACAGCGCTGTTCTATATAAACAAGCAGGGAGGTACCCACTCTCACTCCTGTATCTGACTGTTGAAGTCTGGGAATGGTGCATACCACATTTTCCTGGTAGCAGTCCACGTCACCACAGAGGACAACCTTCTTGCAGACCATCTCGGTTGCCTTACCACAAGGACACACAAGTGGGCACTGAACGACAAAGTTTTCAACCTTCTCTGTCACCGATGGGGTGTTCCGTCCATTGATGTCTGCCTCTGAGACCAACACCAAGTGTCAGCGGTATTTGCTTCCAAGCTGGTATCAACAGGAACTAAGTGGGACATGCCTTTATGATAGACTGGGTTGGAGACCTACTCTACCTATTTCCTCTGATTCCACTCACACAATGAACAATCATTCGACTTCAACAGTTCCACTCAAATGCCATCCTCCTTGCCCCATGGTGGCCATGTCAGCCGTGGTCCACTCACCTGAGGTTGATATCGAATGATGTGTTCTATCTCCCGTCAATCCCCAACTTTCTGACTCAGGACAACGGGGTGATTTACCACCCGACACAGATTCTCTGAACCTGACGGCATGGAGGATACTCCCACTCTAAAAAACGTACTAGATTGAGCCTGAAAGCCATAGACCTAATGGTTATACCAAACAAATGGAAAGCATTCCTCGCTTTTGCTAATTCTCGGAACTTATCTGCAACACCGGTTTCTCTGAAGACTTTACTTACATTTATCCTTCATCTCTTTCATCTCAAACTATCTCATTCTACCCTCAAGGTGTATATTTCTGCTATTGTAGCACATCAGCCTTCTCAGTCTGACTCGGCTAGGATTTTCTCTCACCCAACTTTGAAGAAATTTCTGAAGGGTCTTCATAATATCCATCCCCCACATCAACATTCTCTTCCTCAATCGTCTTTGCAGCTTGTCCTCAACGCACTTACCCGACCACCTTTCGAACCGATGGCTACTACTAATTTTAAATAACTTTCTCTAAAAAGATCATTCATTGTAGCAATAACTTTTGTGAAACATGCTAGCAAACTTGCAGCCCTCAGATTGGATGCACTTTTCTTTCAGTTCCATCTGGATAAGGTTCCCCTCTAGTTTGATATATCATTTTTACCTAAAATTGTCTCTGAATTTCACCTCAATCAACCATTGATTCTACCAACTTTATTTCCGTCTCCTTTTTGATGTAAGACACTCTTTGGCCTTCTAAATCGATAGAACTAAATCATTCAAAAGGTCTCTTCTTATGCTTTCATGACCCTCATAAGGGTGTTTAACTTCGCCTCAAACTATCTCTCACTGGATTGTCCAAACTATCTCATTGGCCTATCCGCTCACAGGCAAAACACTATCTGAACATTTAAGAGCTCATTCTACCAGAGCGCTGTCAACCTCTACTACCTTCCAGCACGGAATAGAACTTCCTCACATCTGCCGTGCAGCTACATGGTCTAATCCATTGACTTTTGTGAGGCACTACCATCTGGATGTCCAGGTGAAGAATGATGCTGCTTTTGGCAGAGCGGTCTTGACATCCTTTCTACTGTGACATCCCACCATCCAGTAAGTGAGCTTGTCAGTCACCCATATGTGTGCATTCACAGAGGCCACGAAGAAGAAAGAGATGTTACCTGCCTATAACCATGGTTCTTCTAGTGGTCCTCTGTGAATCCACACATCCCACCCATCTGCCCCTCTGTCCGTCACGTTGTCTTTTGATATAGGTCTTTAACAGCAGTGAACTCTTACAGGAACTGAGGGGACCTTTGGAGGGCGGAGCATGCGCTCCACAGGAGAATGTCCTACAAATCACATGTCTTTAGGCTCTAGAAACATCCAAGGTGTCCTGCGCAGGTGCAGAACAACCCAATTGTGTGAATTCACAGAGGACCACTAGAAGAACCATGGTTACAGATAGGTAATCTCTCATTTTGTCACACTCTTAACATCTTTTTAAAATAGTACTTTTTTTAAAAAATTCTTTTTTTCAAAAAAAAAAATTGGACATCAACCATACAACGTGATTTCTCTCTCTTTCTCTCCCTTTCTCTTTCTATAGCCATTTGGTCATAACCAGTCCCAACAAGATATACTACAAGAGAATACAATATTAAAAGCCACTGAAGTACAGTTCCCAGTGAAGCCTGTTGTGAGCAACGAAGCCAAGGTAGTATTCATAGATTAAAACTGTCCGTTCAAGGACTGTAAAGCAAGCTGTACCAGGGCAGACTTTGTTTCAGACTTAGAAATTCCATTAACTGTATGCAAAATATGTGTGCTTTCTTTGTTTGGAAGCTGTAATAGAGATCTATTTTGTAAAAGCCCCACCCAAGAAAAGCATGTTCTGTAAACTTCACAAGGCTTGGCTTGTTTTGTGCTCCTGGTCTTGGATCAAACATTTTGTGTCGTGTACACATCAAGGTGTCCTTATTACTCTGGTTTTATCACCCACCGAGGCCTTTGCTTCCACTCCTCCTTTGGGCTCTCACTTGGATTTGCGACCAGAGTTCTGATTAGTTACAGTCAAAATATTAAAATCAACACTAACTGTTCAAATTTAAATTGTCAGAATATCTTCCGAATGCTTAATCTCAGATATCATTAGGTCAGAACCCCAGAGGAGCACATTAAATGAACATTTGGCACCAGAAACTCTGTTCATGATTCTCTCACTCCAAGTTCTGTGCATATGGCAGCAATAAGTGCTGTTTTGCTCACCATTATCCTTTTTAGGTAATGGAGATATGAATCTCCCAATATTTTAAAAGAGGAAGAACATGGCAGAAAGATATAAATAATTCCATATTAAAAATGCTGTGCTTACCAGATCAGAGGAACATTTGGGATCTAAAGAGTCAAGGCTCTTGTGTGTCAGCACTTGTGGCTTCAACAGTTCATATTGGATCAGATGTCATTCTGTTGGGCTGTTCTGGAATGTGAAGCATCTTTGTGGGTGGAGGTGTATATACTTCATAAGACTGCACACAGTTGCTTGGATTTTGCCTGGAACTTCCAACAACAGTTAACTAAAGGTCCTTAGGAAACTCAAAAATAGGCCATAAGAGAGCATCACCACTCACTTTCATTAGCATTTCTTAATTAGAGACATCATGCTTCTCAGCATAGTGATTCTGTTCTTTTATTCTGTAGCAGCTAGCTAATCATATACTTTACCTTCGCAATTTATCTGAAAAAGATCTTGTTCGCGGCTATCACATTGTAGTGTAGCACTGAATTATATACTGACCCATCCTGTGAATCGGTGATATGTTGTGGCTTATGTGCATTCTCACATGCAAGAGTATGCTGGAATAGGCCAGCAGTGCAAGACCTCCGGAGAGCCTTGTGCTTCATACGCACACCCTCAGCAGCCTTTGCAGAACAAGCAGGGTGTGTGCAACTCGAGAGCAATCGCTGCATGACACCGACTAATTTGTGACTTCTGCCTATATGTGTATGGTTTTGATAATGTCTGAAGATAATACTGAGCACCTACAGCAAAAGGGAAACTATAAGATTTTGGTGGAGTTTCTTTATGAGCCAGAATACTTTTCTATTTAATAACAGCACCTCCAGAGCAGTATGCGAAGTGTCAGGGGGATGTAAGGAGAGGAAATAGGTAAACACCACCTCTCTCCCTACTTAAGCAATGGAATCCATTGTTAGATCGTACTGTAGTGAAGGGATTCCATTGGCATTTATAGGCTTTTGTTGTTTAGTCGTTTAGTCGTGTTCGACTCTTCGTGACCCCATGAATCAGTTCATGCCAGGCCCTCCTATCTTCCACTGCCTCCCGTAGTTGTGTCAAATTCATGTTGGTTGCTTCAATGACACTGTCCAACCATCTCGTCCTCTGTCGTCCCCTTCTCCTCTTGCTTTCACACTTTCCCAACATCAAGGTCTTTTCCAAGGAGTCTTCTCTTCTCATGAGATGGCCAAAGTATTGGAGCCTCAGCTTCAGGTTCTGTCCTTCCAGTGAGCCCTCAGGGTTGATTTCCTTCAAAATGGATAGGTTTGCTCTCCTTGCAGTCCAGCGGACTGTATAGGCTACTTTTCTCCCAATAAGGGGACTCAAGGCAGTTCACTGCATCCAAAAAAGTAGAATTAAAAACACAATAAAGCATACATTAAAAACAATTAAACTACAATAGTAATTAAAATACATTGAATAATAAAAAACAGGTTAAACGTTTAAAAACCATCTTTAAAAATGGCATTCAGGGTCTCAGTCATGATTGTTAAAAGTGTGCCCGAAAAGATGAGTCTTCAGCTGTCAGCAGAATGATAACCTCCCGAGGGGGAGCTTCTTCCATCCCCTGGGAGCAGCCACCGAGAAGGTCCTCTCATGTCCTCATCAGCCATGCCTGCGCTGTCAATGGAATCAAGAGGAGGGCCTCCTTTGACAATTTAAACGCAGAGAAGACTTATATGGGAAGACAAGTTCCTTCACATAGCCTGAACCCAAGCTTTATATGGCCCAGAAATGGACTGGTGGCCAGCGCAATTACTGCAGCAAAAGTGTCATATGTTCCCTGTAACTGTCCCTAGTAAGCAGTCTGGCTGCTGCATTTTGAACTAGTTCTTCAAAGGCAACCCCACATGGCGCGTGATACAGTAATCCACATGGGATGTAGCTATGACTCACTAAGTGCAATTCAGTTTCTACACCTGTTTTTTTTTAAATTCTGAACCAGCCTTTTTATTTACTTTGCCAAAAAACTAGCAGATCAATTAGGAAAAGACATGTAGATTTAAATGGAGAAGCATACCCCTGAAACATGGGACCTTTTTAATTATCACATTTTCCCGTGTATAAGACGCTACTTTTTCCTAAAATCATTACAATAAAAATTGAGGGGTGTCTTTTACATGGAGGTCAGCTGAGAACATGGAGAGAATAAAACGGCCCTTACCCAGCCCCTGTAAACAGGCTTCCTTCAATCACAAGGCTTAGCTGCCTCCAATCAGGAGGCTTAGCTTCCTACAGTCAAGAGACTTAGCCTTCTCCAATCACGAGCCTTATGGAACTGATGTCAGCTGATGCTGAACAAACCAATTGGAACACACCTTGTTGGAGATGGAGCCTGTATTATTATTATTATTTATTTAATTTATATCCCGCCTATCTAGTCGTGGTGGACTACTCTAGGCGGCCAGATTCAACAGGGACTCCTAATGTCCAAGCGTTCAGAGCCCAGAGGCTAAATACTCAAAGCTAAGTTTTCTTAAGTTTTGGATTAGAAAAGTGAGAAGGGTGTCTTATAAATGGAAAAATATGATAAATCGTTCTTCCCATCCAGAACACTTAAATAAAACCTGGGCTTCTTGTATTCTGTCCTAGTTGCTAGATTCTACCAAATTGTATATACAAAAGCAAACCTTCTAATTACGTTTTTGTTTAATTTCCTTTTAGTTCTTTCCTTTCTCCAGATCATCACCATTTCATAATTTCTTAATGTGGTATTACTCATCTTTATTTTCACAGTAATAAATTGTTTTCACAGTAATAAGTTGCCATGTTATAGATGTAGAATAGACAAACAAGTAATGCATTGATAGGAAAGCTGAAAATGAAAAGGTATTAAATTTTAAAATTAACGAGGTTATGAAAAAGTCAGTAGCAAATTTTGATCTGCCAACTTTTACAAAGAGGAATGTGTAGAAAATAGACAGAGAACTTTCTTGAACCTTTAGACAACCACACTTTTTAACCCTTCCTGTTGTAGTGGCTGTTATGAATAGCTGATGCTCATAAGAGGCACATATATTTTTCGGGCTTCATTGAGCGATTCATTTATGGTTTTGCTTGCATTTTTGTCATAATACAAGATAAAAGAACTATAGAAATTAACAGCTTTAATTTATATTAGCATCCCCAGTTATGTAAATTAAATATTTTTAGTTTTTTTAGTGTTTCAATAATTTTCTGGGTTTTTAAAATTTTTTAGTGTTTTTAATTTTTTATTATTTTTATTGACTGAGGAGGCTGTCTGTGAGCAGGGCTTGCAGCTACTAGGTTTATTTTGAGCTGAACCATGGATATCCTGCTCATGTTTCTAATTGATGGGACCCTATGATATGAAAGTTGGCTGTATAGCTTAGTGGTTTAGGTATCTGGCTGTGGAGCCAAAGGTTGGGAGTTGGGTTCCCCAGCCAGCCAGAGTGGCCTTGGGCAAGCTGCGCATTCCCAGAGCACCCCTTAGAAGAAGGGAATGGTAAACCACTTCTGAGTATTCTCTACCTAGAAAACCCTGGAAAGCTTTTCTAGGTAGAATTGATTTATGGCACATGATGATGGTACATGATGATGATATGAAAAGGCAATTGATCCTTATGTATCCTTGGTTAGATCAAAGTCCCAGAGAACCACATAAATGTTTGTTTTAGTGTCTTACAAGAGTCCACATTTTCCACTAGAAGAGTTGTTCATAAGCAGAATCCATTCATTTTCAAAACAATGACTACTAATTTTCCCCCTTCCCCCCCCCCCACTTTTCTCCCCAGGCTTTTATTAGACGTTGCTTGGCAT
Organism: Pogona vitticeps; assembly: GCF_051106095.1. Lineage (NCBI taxonomy): Eukaryota > Metazoa > Chordata > Lepidosauria > Squamata > Agamidae > Pogona > Pogona vitticeps. Next base: position 203,262,400 of record NC_135783.1, read on the forward strand.
ACCGTAAGGAGGACCGGTTTGATGTTCATCAGTTGGCTAATGATGCTTATCTACTCCCACACATGAGAAGATCAAACTCTTCTGGGAACTTGCATATGACTGGACTAGCAGCCTCTCCTACACCACCTATATCAAGCATTATTCCCTACTGAAACCTCCTCGTATAGAAGGCTTGCATGACACCTTCATGCAGTTTCGCTGAAGTGGACTTTCATTGGGAAGCATTGAGTTAGCGTTTCTGCACAGTAGGACAAGTTTATCAGTGGTGTTACCATACTGTGGCCCTTCTGCAAATGTCATTTCTGTGATGGGGCTGGATCCTGGTCTAAGAAGGGAATGCCTCTTTCAGACTTACATTGGAAACATTGAAGGACAACAATGCCTGTTGCCTCCAAACAGATGTACTGTGTTTTTAAGACTGACAGAAATGTTTGTTTGGGGCTCATAGGGAGGGGAACACTGTAAATAATCTTTTTAATACTTACAAACACTTTTGGTTGATACTGGAAAATTCTAAGAAGGAGGGTAGTTTTTCATTATTGGAATAAAGAAGAAGAAAAGTGGAGCACAGAACAACAACGTTGTGCCTGGACAAGAAACAATCTAAATAAAAGAATCTTCCCAAGAAGTTGATATTTCAGAAACCAAAGTTAAAAAAAAGATTGACACGGCTGTGTATGTTAATTTCTTTGGGTAGGAGTGATTTAGTATTGGGGGGTAGGGAGAAATCTTTTAAACTGTTTGTTGGTTTAATGACTACTTCCAAAGGGATAAAAATAGCAGTTTCAGTGAGATAGCAAAAGCTAGTTTGGAAACTAGTTTAATTATTTAAATGGCATTTTGATACTTAGCAATGTTGTCAACTGATATCCACTGCCTAGGCTTTAAGGAGGGATATACAAAGGCCATGTATGTAACCAAAAGCAAAACAGTCATGTTCAGTGTTTCTATGCAGGATAATGACAAATTCCCTTCTCACCCTATTGTAAATTTGTTGTACAGAAGTTATATTTTGAGTTTTAAAGTTTCAGCAACTTATTCCTGTACAAATGTTTAAAGTATGGCTTTTCTAATTGGATATTGTATTTTTTTTAAGTCTCATTGAAGGCGCTTTTAATTGCTGCTAAATGATGTTGCTTTTGCTTTTGCAAAAAGAAAGAAAGAAATCAAATGACCTCCTTAAGGTGCAAGTCAACTGTATGTCCTAGAGAGACTGAAAGTAGATCATTCATTAACAATCAAGGCATGTAAAACCGATCTGTGTTGGAACTATACAGTACAGTTCAAGTCAGTTTCCTGAGCTGGAGCACGTTGATACTAGATGTAGAAGTTGTTTATGGTTATTCTTGGTTCCTGGAAGTTCTGTCTACAAGGTGGGAAGATGTTCTTCTAAAGAGATGTTTCTTGTGGCTTGTACAGATTATTTTAAAATGTGAAACATTTTCTAACTGCCTTGTATGGTAAAATCATTTTTCTTCAGAATGCAGTATCTCTCTCCCATACAAGATTCTTTTACTATCACATTCATAATGCTGAATACCTGTACGTAACTTTGTCCACGTTGCAGAAAGGGAGGCTGTATTACCACAGATTTTTCGTTTAATATTGTACAGTTAAAACTGTGGCTCTTGTTTCTGATGTTGCAAGCCATTTTGTTTTCATTGTATATAAGGTTACATTAACTGTCTCTTGAAGATGCTGCTGAAACTGTAGAGAATGTAGCCAAAACAGTAATAAAATAATGACAGTTGGGATTCTAAGTATTTTTCAGGTTATTCCTTTGGATTAGGAAGGACATTGACTATGCATCTGACTCACACTGCAAGAAGCACTTTCCAGATAATCCCATGTATAAAATCCCCCCCTTTCAGCTTGTCTGTGACAATGATCGGCAACCTGTAGCCCTCTTGATGTTGGATGCCCATCTTGCCCCCCCAGCATAGCCAGTAGTGAGGAATGGTAAGAAGTGCAGTCCAATAATATCTAGATGGCCACATGTTGTATATTCTTTGTCTGAAACAGTGTCTTCTATCCAATCTTAGAGCCATACTTTAGGTGGACATAATACCACTTGTGGTGCTATAGGCATGCCTGTAGCCATGCTGTTGATCTAATGAGTCATGTTCGTGCCAAAGCTGAAGAAGCTGCTTGTAAGTACGAAGGGACAGGTTTTGGCTAACTGCCATAGGCCTTCTTGGAATGGTATTCTTGCTGGCCTGTGGTCCATCCTTGTGTGGGATGTTGACATAAGGTGGCTAGGAGGAATAACCTCCGATTGTAGCACAACGTTTTGGCAAGCGATGGAGCAGCACAGTCCACAAGCTTTGCTAGTAAGTTGTGCTTATTAGGAAAAAACAAAATGGTCATGAATGAAATTTGAATTCTCCAGAAAATGCTCATGGGGTAAGATTTGATTAAAATGTTTCCCAACAGTCAGTTTCAAAAGAGAGTGTGAGACTAACAGATGGTGGTGACAGAGAGCAGAGAAAGAGAGGGTTGTCTTTCCTTCTTTCCAAAGTACACAGAAGTGTTAATGTGAACTGTTTTGGCATACCTGGCCTCTTGTCAAATGCTGTTGATGATGTGCATCATGGCTATTTGTGAACTGCACAAGCAAGTTCAACTTTAAAGCCTCTCTGGGCCTTCCAGATTCTTTGGGGATGCAAGACCTGCTCTACTCTCACAGAGAACAGCCCTGATATAGCAGACCATGTTTGTGGCCGTTCTTTGAGTGAGGGAGAAAGACCAGCTTGTCATGTCTAAAAGTTCTTGCAGGTTTTACTTTGCGCTTATTGGAGTGTCTCTTTTTTGACATAATGTCAAAAGCTTTATAAGTTATTTGTTTCTTAGGGGGATTCAAGCCTCTTCCATTCAAAATAGCATGTAATGAGTTGAATCTAGATTTAGGCATGGACAGGTAGATTGACAGAGGAGGATTTTCCCACTTCCTCACAGCAACTCCTCCAGCCCCTTGAAAGTACTACATAGGAGGTTGGGGATTCTGCTGAACACCGTGAGTTGCACTACAGGAAGTGGCAGGGTGAGAGGAATCCATCAAATTGGGTGGATGTGCCTTCCACCTGCAGAGGAGAGATTCTGGGATGCTCCTAACATTATTAGGGAGACAACACATTTCCCCCTGTGTCTTCTTTCAGCATATTCCCATAGTTAAAATGTTTGTTGGAATCTTGTGATTCTTCTTCGTGGCCTCTGTGAATACACACATATGGGTTTAGTCTGCGCCTGCGCTGACATTCTTGGAGCATTCTAGAGCTAAAAGTAACAACTTTATGGGATGATCCCCCATGAGGCACAAGCTCCTCCCACCCAAGATTCCCCTCAGTTCCTTTTTTCCGCCGTGCTGTAAAGTTCTACAGAGTCATAAAGCTATTTCCGCAGGGTTTTTCCCTTAGCTTGTTGATCAATTCCCTCTAAATTGGATTCTTTCCCTTCTCAATTATCTAATCTATGATCCCCCGTGAGTTGTTTTCTTTTTTGTTTGCCAGCTATTTGGCTTACCCCCCCTCCCCCACACACACACTTCAACTGTTTACTTCTTTTTCCATTCCCGCCTTTTTCGGCCTCCTCATTTTGACTCTCGGGCACATTAATGATTTTCTGCCTGAGTAAGCTACATCTTACCCAGACAGGTGCAGCTGCATGGATCTCCTTATAGTAGGGGACCCGATAATGCCAAGGAGTCCTTAAAATCTGAGTCTACATCAACAGAGGAATCCTCGCCGGAGGCTAGCGAATTTGCCCTGAGGAGACGATGTGCCAGCTCTACCTGCACAGACTCCGGGATCGCCTGATAGCCTCTCTGCTCCAACTGGCCATTCAGTGACTGCGCTACCGTCCAGTCCGGCCGTGGCCTTTTTTAGCCCTACATGAGGGCGGGCATTTGACGTTCCAGAGTTGGAGCTTGAGTCTCTTCCTCTATCTCATGAGGAGAGGAGAGTGAAAAGGAGGCATGTCTCACCACACCCTCTCTATGAGCAACCATGAGAGAGACTGGTGAATCATCGATGGATGATTGTTTCAAGGGGCTGTTTCATACAACTGTTTTGACCCCGCAGGAGTTAGGGCTCTGTCGCCCTGTCCCTAGGAGAAGAAGGGCCTCATGTTGCCCCTGTCACCTTCCCTGACTGTCAGTGATTCCTTCTGACATGGGAAGCACCTCTGTGTGTGAGTGCCGCACACCAACCCTCCTTCGTGCGCCTGCTCATGTAGCTGCAACTTCTGGAGGGAGCTGCACATCGAGGCTGTAGATGTGCCAGCAACATATGGTAAGGCTTGGGGTTCCCTTTGGGGATACAATGGGCCCCTTCAGCTCCTGTGGCTAGCCCTGCATGTCAGTGCTTTGCCTGTCTGGGGTAAAGCCCTTGGGTGTTTGGTGTAATGGCCCTCATCTATCAAAGGGCTTGTTCTCGGTTCACCGCATCCCATCTATTGGGAATGGAGGAACTGCCTTTTCCAGACCCGGCCATCACTTAGCTGAGCACTTACACTAACTATGCTGAAGCTAATAAAGGATGCTTGTACCAAGCCACCTCCTATTAAAGATCTAGGAAGAATGTATCACAGGTACAAGGTACGAGGAAATGATACAGAAATTTTGGGATGACTCCAGTCCCATTTCTATCATCGTAGAACAAATTTATCCAAAACGAGAAATGATTTCCCTGAACCCTACTAATAAGAATACGGAAACATTGATGTCTTTGGCAAGGAGACTTATTCCCTTCATTCACTTCTGCTCCATGTGGCTAACTATCAATCACGATAGGCGCCTACCTGGAGCAATTTTGTTCTCAGATTCTACCTCTCTTGGAATCCATTAAAATAGAGCTTAGAAATTCTCACTCTGAGACCATGACTCTAGCAAAGCAACACAGGATTGCTGCTAGACACGCAAAGGGCTTCAACTACTGTCGCATCCTTAGTATAGATATACAAGGCTCACCTAGTCACAATCCACTGGCTCATCAAGGACACAAAGGACAGAATTGAATGTCTTCCATTACATGGTACCAGTCTCTTCAGTCTTAGACTGGTGACACTAGAAATATTACTATTATTATTATTATTATTATTATTATTATTATTATTATTATTATTATTATTATTATTATTATTATTATTATTATTATTATTATTATTTTACACAGAATAGGAAAACAGCTAAATTATATATGGGCCGACAGCCCTTTCATCCCTCTTCCAGTTCTACCCATAGTCCTTTCAACCATATCTGGAGTTTCAGCCTCCCAGACATTTCGGTTCATACAAGAATGTCACCACATCTCTCAAGGTTACATTATATAATTGTCTATGTTCCCCTTTGAGTAACGTTAGACTCACTCTTTTTGTCTATATCCTCCAGGAAGAGACCTCTGCCTCCTGGGCAAACATGCCATAATCCAAGTTCTGACATCTGGCTTATGCAATAGCTTCTACTTCTGTGTTATGATATACATAGAAAGGATGGAGGCATCTGTCCCATCCTTGGTCTCAGAAATCTTTTCATGTGTATTCTACCATAAGTTTCAGATTCCAGCCTCAACACTATTATCTAATCAGTAATTCCTAAGGTTTCACTGCCATTCAATTTTTCAACATCTGCAAGGTCTTTCAGATGGTACAGGACATCAGTTTGATAATAACCTTCCCCTGCGAGATAAGGACATCTACCTGTACTGGTACTATAGCGTATGTTTTTCTTTTAAAAAAAATTACTAGCAATCATCTCCCCAAATTCATGACCTCCACGGCTTCAGTGCTAAAGCAATCCAGACTCAGCCTCGAACCACTCCAATAGTGGTATCTTTTCTTTTTGACCAACTAGAGGATCCCTAATCCAAGTAACTGCAAGTTCGGTTCTGTCACCATTGGAAAGTACCGACCTTTGATGTATTCACTGGGGTCCGTATGCCGACTGCAGGTTTTATTGCTCCTGTGCAGGTGCGGATGGAAACACCATCGGGGGCATGTACATATGGCAGTGGACAGGGAATTTGCCATAACTCTTCCCTCCAATATTCTACGGAGAATCTTCCATCACCATCATTCCTAATCAAACATGATCCAAATACCTCCTTGATGACCAAGGTAGTCCTAGTTCGCCTGTCTCAGATCGATATAGACAGACACATGTCAGTTCCCTCTGGTTCCTCACCTCCTAACTTTGGAGGGAAGGATGGTCTACCATCCAGGTCTATCGTCCATGAACTTGGCAATCTGGGAAATACTCCCACTTTGGCATCAGTGCTCGATCGAGCTCGAAAACCATGAACTCGATGTCGATGTGTAAATAAATGAAATCTTTATTAAATATACTGAAACAAACAACTATCTTACCAACTTTCTTAGAAACTGTTGCCTACTTGGCTTTCTGTTCATACTTTAAAATGTTATATATCTGCTATTGTTTCCCATTAACCAGATTATTCTGGTATGTAGGACTTTTGTCTCACTCTAGGGTCAACATCTTTTCACAGGACTCAGTACCACCCGTCCTCCATGTAAACGCATTGTTACTCAATGGTCTATAGATCTTTCTAAATTCACTCATGTGCCCGCCATTAGAGCCCATTTTCTTTTCAAATGCAAAATTACTTACTTTGAACAGCCTTCCTAGTGGCTGTCATACCTGCCAAGGGATCACGCGAAATAGCTGGATTGTGATTTGATCCACCTGTTATTCAATTTTCCTGATAAAGTGACTTCCTACTTTAATGTCTCATTCCTGACGTATTTGACTAATTTTCATGTTTATCCATGCTTCATCTTACCATCATTCTTCAGATCACCATCATCTCCTTTAGAGCACATGCTCCACAATATTTAAGTAAGACGCTCACCAGCATTTTCTCTGGACACTACCAGAGGTTCTAAACAGATGACAGGCTCTTTTGATGCTTTCATTCTTTTCATTTCAAAAGTCCAGTTTCTTCCTATCCATCTCTAGATCGATGGTCCAGGCTGTATCTATGGCTTGCCAGTGGTCAGACGAGTCACCGTCTAATCAGCTTTAGCCTCGCTCCACGGAGTGCTGTCTACCTCGGCTGCATCCAGAGTAGACTCGAGACTCTCGATCTCTACTGTGCACCAATATGATCCATGCCATCTGCCTTTGCAGAGCAATACTGGCTACACGTAGGAACATGCAATACCACTGGATTTGGCAGAAATGTGATGCCATCCTTCCTACCGTGACGTCCCACCTGCCAATAAGTAAGCTTGCCAGTCACCCATATGTGTGTATTCACAGAGGCCACGAAGAAGAAAGAAAGGTTACTTACCTGTAACCATGGTTCTTCGAGTGGACCTCTGTGAATTCACACTACCCACCCATCCTCCCCTCTGTCCGTCACGGGTATCTTATTGTTGTATAACTCTCGTGCCCGGGGGACAAATTGCAGGAACTGAGGGGAATCTTGGGTGGGAGGAGCTTGTGCCTCATGGGGGATCACACCATAAAATTGTTACATTTAGCTCTAGAATGCTCCAAGAATGTCAGTGCAGGCGCAGACTAAACCCATATGTGTGAATTCACAGAGGTCCACTTGAAGAACCATGGTTACAGGTAAGTAACCTTTCTTTCTTATCTCAGCTTTTGGCTGGTGTCTCTGTTACTCATCATGTGTGGTGTAGTTACTATCCCATGCAAAAATAGGAAGTATCAGCTGGCTACCAGTATTCCCAGAGCAATACTGCCATTCTGTGAGAGTGGGGGTATTTTCTTTGTTTTCATTATTCTAAAAATACTTGCAGTACAGGTAAGTCCTTCTCCATGCTACTAAATCACACATCTCTTCTTTAAAAAAGAAAATCAGCAAACAACGTTTACATGTACTGTACATACTTTGCTGGTACAGATGAATAAGGATCCTGTGGCTTGCCTGCTGGTTCAAAGTTAGCTTATCTTGAAAACCTTAGCCAGTGCTCTCTCCATGGGTGGGGGAAATGGGGTTTCTGATCAGATAAAGTTCTTAGCACATAATACTGAGACAGTAGTTTGTAGACTTGAATGACTCTAGGTGGAGGATCATTCCAGTTACCTATTATCTAACTTTCTTTAATTAACCACTTTGCTCCAGAAACAGTATCCTGTCCCAAGTTTCAAAAGACAGAAGCAAAGAGAGGCCATGTTGTTGTTTTGTCCCAATTGTTCTTTTCCTACATGTGATTTTAAACAAGGGAACCAAAGATTTCCTATATTTAGATGCTGTGGCGTTTGCCCTCGTGACCCCTGTTTGTCTCACTAAACACAGAGCTCACAAAGGCAAACCAAAACACCTCTTGGCACGCTGCCACCAGTTGATCTCCTTATCAACTTACTTAGAAAAGATGAAGATCCATTCAGTACTGACTTTTTAATGGAACAGGTTTATTGATTACAGTTGGTTTCTGGAACAATTCATAGGCACATTCTTCAAGTTTCATCAAGCTTCAATATTAACCTTCTATACTAATTATCACAGTTTACACTCAGACTAATATTCCTCAGACCCCAAACTATCCTCTCTCTGATTCCTAACACAGTCCCTGACTGACTTAACTCACTCCTCTTCTCTCAGGCTGTGCCTTTTAACATCTCTTGTGGCCCCACCTCTTAACCACATTAGCATATAACTCATGAATAATACATAACTTACTGCGTAACAAGGGTGCATTCGTATTCGGTCCATGCGTGCAACAGATAACTGTTATGACTTATTTTTATTTAATGGATTTCTATCCTCCCTTTTTTGGTGTTCATTCTTCCAAGGCAGCTTGTGGATCAGCTAGCAAAACAATATAATAGAATGGCTGGAATGCCATTGGTGTTCATGTAAGATTTGCTGCTGAGCATTGATAAGGCACCATGGCGTATCTCAGTTGCACAATCAAGTGTGTGACCAGATTGTAGCAAAGGCAAACTCTGACACCCCATCAATTATCCACAGTTAAGCATGGCAAGTTAAGCAAACCATACATGAATACCAGTAGGATTCTGGAATTTCATTTCACTAAATGAAAATTAAACATCAATTACAAATTGAATTAAGATTATAATTAGGCTGCCTATACTGGTGAATGCTCCCTGATAAACATACATAATACATTAGAATACAACCATTTGAAAAATCAACACAAACATGACCAGTGACCTTCATGTTGTTTTCCTCAGTTCTAGTCTTTCCCATCAAGTTCCTTCAGAAGTAGAATAATCTGTATCTCAGGATTTTTCTTTGTATAAATACCGTTTTCCCAAAAATAAGACCTAACCTGAAAATAAGTCCTAGTATGATTTTTCAGGATGCTCGTAATACAATCCCTACCTCAAAAATAAGCCCCAGTTAAGTGAAATCCCGCCCTCCACCACTGCAGCAGCCAGAAGATGACATGATTGCATTTGAATAAATGTAGATCGTTGTGCATGAAAAAAATTAAAACATCCCCTGAAAATAAGCCCTAATGCATTTTTGGAGCAAAAATTAATATAAGACCCTGTCTTATTTTCGGGGAAACATGGTACAGTACTATATTTCTCTCGGCTTATTTTCCCATATCCCAGTTCTCACATATAATTACCCCTAGCAACAGAGCAGGAGTGCAAAGGGACTACTCTCTTGCCTCTGGTGATTCTGCAAGTACCTCAATTGCCCTTAATTGCTCTTTATTGCAGCCTATTTACCTCCTGCTGAGTGTGCAGCGCAGGAGATCGCGCCATTGACACCGTAGGAGAGATTACTCCACAGAATCTTCCTCGGATGTCGAGGGATCGCAGGAGACGAAGGAAAAGGGCTCGTTATACCTACTCCTCTTCCTCCTCTTCTCTCTCCCCATCACGTCGTGGTCGACACCAAAAACCGCTTGATGTCGAACCCACTAAACCTTCGACATCGAAGGCTACAGACAACCCTGCAACAGCTATTACTGGTTCTTCTCAAGGCACTAGATCAATTCTGTCTCCACCAAAGCAAACAGGTGTTGTACCTGATAGAGAACAACAACCTCATATCCTTTCTCATTCTGATGAGGAACAGCCAGATCTTGAATGCTCTTCTGAACATGAAGAAAAGGAATCGTCTGAACCATCTTTGGACACCCCCTTACCAGGGGAACCTTTGGGTCCTCATGCTGGGGATATACATCCCTCTTCTCCATCTGAAGATTTCTCTTCTTACACTCAGATGGTGTCATGCATGGCCAAAATTTTGAAACTTGAGACCGAACAGTCACCCCAATGGGAAGATGATTTGATCTTTGGAGATATCAACTCAGAGAGATCGCACCCAGTCAGACCAAGCGCTAGACGATGGCACTATAATGTTATCTTTTAGCATCTCATCTAGCTCTTTGCACACTTTGTTTACATAAGGTCCGGTTACTCTGTAAGGGGTTACAGCCTGCGGGGGTGCATTGCCCGTGTCTATTCTATGCATCACTCCCTTGGCTACACCAGGTTTGCTTGAGAAAACCTGTTGATACTTAGTAACCAATATTTTCAGATCACTCTGCTGTTCTATGGTTAGAGCAGGGCTGATCTTCACTTCCTCTGGGTTGTACTTTGTTTCACCCCTCCCTTCCCAGAATGGTAAATCATGTTCTTCTTTCTCAGCTGCTTTCATTGCAAAAAGCACATTTTTTTTCTTCTCTATAATATGGCTTAAGGGCATTTACATGAACTACCCTCCTGCCTGGGTGTTCATCTCCTTCAATAACGTAATTAAGGTCACTCATTTTGTAAATGACCCTATAAGGTCCGTCTCAATTTAATTGTAGTTTATTCCCCTTGATGGGTCTCAACATCAGTACCTCATCTCCAGGGTTAAACTGTCTTTCTCTAGCCTTTCTATCATACCAAACTTTCTGTTTGACTTTATGGGTTTTTAGGTTTTCAGCAGCCGTTTCTAGATTTCTTTTGAGGCTGTTCATTAATGAGTCTATATATGTGACTACATTTTGAGGATCTTCTTCTACAATTTGTTCCCAATTTTGCTTAATTAGATCAAGTGGACCTTTCACTTTTCTCCCGAATAGTAATTCAAAAGGACTGAACCCGGTACTTTCTTGTGGGACTGATCTGTAGGCATATAATAGTAATTGCAATTTCTGGTCCCAGTTATTAGGGTTCTCAGCTAAATAGGCTTTAATCATTCTCATAAGGGTCCCATTAAATTTTTCTGTTAATCCGTTACTTTGCGGATGATATGGGGAAGTTTCTAAATGTTTAATGCCACAAATCTGCCACAGTCTCTTCATAAGTTTGGATGTAAACGATGGTCCTAAATCGGTTATAATCTCTGAAGCAAAACCCATTCTGCTCATATAGCTCAAAAGAGCATCAGCTACTGTGTGTGTCTCAATGTTTCTCAAAGGAATTGCCTCAGGGTATCTTGTGGCATGATCAACAATGGTAAGAATAAATCTGTTTGCCCTTTTTGTGACTTTAGGTAATGGTCCTATAATGTCCACTCCAATACATTTAAAAGGTGTAGAGATTACGGGTAAAGGGCATAGCTTAGCCTTCGTCCTGTCGCGGTTATTACCCTGTCTCTGGCACACATCACATCTCCGACAAAAATTTTTAATTTGTTTTCCTATTTCTGGCCAATAGAAGTTCTGAGTTATTCTCTGCTTTGTCTTATTTATACCTAAATGTGCAGCAAAAATATCAGAATGTCCCCTTTCTAAAATCATTGAGCGATATTTATCTGGTACAACTAACTGACTTCGAATCTCATGTCCCCCTTTAGAAATATTCATCAGTGTTTCTCTATACAGCAAACCGTGTTTGATAAGGAACCGTTCAGGGGATTCAGGGGATAATTCTATGCTAGACACTTTATCAAAACAACATTTTAAAGTGGGATCTGCTTGCTGCTCCTGGGAAAATATACTTTTTGGGGGTATTTCTAGTGAAAATGCCTCAGCTTGTGGTATATTTTAATTTCCCTCTTGAATGTTAGTTACTTGTTAGGGCCCTAACCCTAACACTAGCCCTAGCCCTAGCCCTAACCCTAACCCTAACCCTAACCCTAACCCTAACCCTAACCCTAACCCTAACTGTACGCCTAACACTAACCCTAAACGTATGCCCAAAACTAATCCTCACCCTAACCCTAGCCCTAGCCCTAACCCTAACCCTAACCCTACGGCTAACCCTAACCCTAGCCCTAGCCCTAACCCTAACCCTAACCGTACGGCTAACCCTAACCCTAACCCTAACCCTAACCCTTGTTGAAAAATATATTAAAGGAGGTTGCGAGACACCGAGATAAGTTGTTCAAAATATACTTTATCTAAGTCTCTTAGGGAAAAGGTATACGGGATTTCCTAATAAAGAAACATAACATCTAAAACATATTATATACCATACAATTGAGCAAAATAAGCAACAGCAGTCAAGGTAACGCTGATAAGTAGGCAAACTCAAAAGGTTCTGCCTTGCACGTAGAGGGTGTGGAGACAGAGGGTGAAACAGACTACATTTATAAGGCTAATTAATTACAGGGAACACATGAAGTTCCTTTCAAGGTTATCCATTAAAGAGAAAAGACATGTTACATATTGATATTACAACACCCCTTCTCAAGATGTCACATGGATACAATTTTGGTTACATAATTGATTACATAGCCCATGATCAGTTCTGCTGATGTTAACATTAAACATATTTAACATTTCCCGAAGATGTATAAATTTTTCCTTTAGAGATTGGAGTTCTTCTTCCATAGCTTTCATCAATTTCTCTTCTCTGAAACAGGTAATCTCATGATCTGATTCCAGTTTGTTGGTTCCTTTGTCATATGAAGATTTTCACAATATCCATATCTTACTGGTTGTTTCCCTTTATTAACCCGTTCTGATTGTCTCACAGAAGTTGTTATTTCTGTTTCTTTTGGTCTAGTTTCTGCTTCCCCTTCTGTCTCGGTAACACTTTCAGAAGATGGACCTGCTGGTTGACCAGTGGTCTCTGCAGATAGCCATTCGACCAATATCCCTGAAACAGTTTCTATACTCTGTGGGTCAGTTGTCACTGTGGATTCATTTATCTGATACCTTACAAAATTCTCATCAACATATGCATTACAATATTCAATTTCAGAAGTTTTAGGATTCCATATTCTATACCCTTTCCTCCCAATTGGATACCCAGCAATAATTCCTATTTCATTTCGAGGATCAAGTTTTCCCCTCCTTTCCTTTGGGACATGTGCATATGCTCTTGCACCAAAAGTTTTTATGTGTTTCAAACCAGGCCTTTTTCCATACCATAGTTCAAATGGTGTTTTACCTGTTACTCTACTAGGAATTCTGTTATGCAGATAGGTTGTTGTAACTACCGCTTCCACCCATAAGGAAGTGGGTAATCCAGCTTGCATTAGCACTGATCTTATCATTTCCTGCAATGTACGGTTTAGCTCTGTGTTCTATCCCTTCTTGCTCCAAAAATCTCTTGAACTCAGTATTACAGTACTCTCCTCCTCCGTCTGTACGTAATGCTAAAGGGGCTTTACCAAACCGGTTCTTAATGGCAGCTATATAACATTTAAAATTTTCAAGAGTCTCATCTTTACTTTTAAGTATATATACATAAGTATATTTACTTTTAGACTCTGTAAAGGTAAGGAAATATTTGTTATTGCCTGCAGATAATGGCATGGACTCATGAAAAGGCATCTCTAATTTTTTTATTACTATCCAATTTGATTCTGACAAATCTAGAGTGACTTCTTGAAGTCAATGAGCCTTTAGTTAACTCAGTTTATATGGCATGCCAGTGATGTTAGTGGGTCAGTGCTAAGAATAACTAAGGGTCCATCTACATGAGACAATTAGCTTGTATTTAGAAGCTGACCTTGACGTAATTCCCCCAGAGCTGAGCAACCAGCAATACCAAGCAAGGCCCACCCCTCACCCCAGTTGCCCCTGCTAAAGGTTGCAAGATTCCACAAGTGAGAAAAGCTGCAAATCAGGCAGGGCAGCTGCGGCATTGATCAAGGGCACAAAAATGCAGAAGGCACACAACTTTGCTGATGGGAAAGTGCAAACCTGCCACTATGCCACATATACGTATATGCTACCTCCAGCCACTCCTCCCAGGGCAGAATCCTGCATTATTTTATTGCGTGCCATCACACCCATTCAGACTTACAGCAACCCTTTCCAGAAGTTTGTAGATATGCAGTAACCAGAAGTGGTCTACCACTCCCTTGTTTGTTTGGCTGTGTGTGTGTGTGTGTGTGTGTGTGTGTGTGTGTGTGTGTGTGTGTTTGTGTGTGTTTGTGTGTGTTTGTGTGTGTGTGTGCTTTGGAGCAGTGTAGGTTTACAATTCCTTACTTTGGGGGAGAGGGTGCTCTGGGACAGTGCCACTTGCTCAAGGCCACACAGGTTGGCTCTTGTACTACAGGACACTGTGGGGAATCAAACCCCCGACTCCTGGCTCCACCTCACTAGCTTTCCAGGCAGCTGCAGGAGTCCTGTTCACCTGTTATGAAAGCAGGAAAACTGCTTTAGAAGAAGGCTCTCTGGTGCTGCCCTCTACGCTTCCAGCTTTGGCCCTCTCCGAGACATGGCAGGCAATGGGTCTGAAGAGCAGAGGCCACGCCATCTGTAAGGGCTCCTCCTATGAATCCGGTACTGATTTCTCTGGGTTTCGATCCACAAGAGCATCTGCTCTCTGTGGTCTCTCACATGCAAGAGAACACAGGAAGTAAACAGAAGCTGAATTTTCTTTCTGTTGCATCACTGGCATGCAAGCCTGGCTGTTTAAATGTTTCGATGGCCAATATTTTCATGGAGAAGAATTTAGCGAACATTCGGTTTGCAACTAGGATGATCAGTCTATCACTCTTATGCCTAAGACCGAAATACAGTGGTGCCTCGCTTAGCGATGTTAATTGGTTCAAAAAAAAACATAGCTATGGGAAAACATTGCTAAGCAAAACACCATTTCCCATAGGAATGCATTGAAAACTGGATAATCCGTTCCAATAGGAACGGATTACCGTCCTTAAGCGAAAATCGCCATAGGAAACATCACTAAGCGAAACGCGGTTCCCCCATTGGAATGCATTGAATAGGTTTCAATGTATTTCAATGGTTTTGACAGGTCCGTTTTTGCTATTTTTAAAGTGTCTTAAAATGTTCAAAAACTGTTTAAAATGCTTGGAATCGTTAGTGCACCTTGTAAAACCTTTGCAAACAATTTGGCTTTGTTCTGAGTCTTCGTTAATTTTTGGTGAATTCCCCCCCCCCATTGGAATGCATTGAACTGTAGGTTTGACAGCTACAGTTTTTGAACATTCTAAGACATTTTAAAAATAGCGAAAATGGACATTGCTAAGCGAAACAGGGGGACCCAAACTGTCATCGCTATGCGAGGCATGGTCCCGAACATCGCTATGCGAAATTTCCCCATTGGAAACATCGCTAAACAGAGTGCAAGATCGCTCGTAAAACCTCATCGTTAAGCGAATACAATCGCTAAGCGAGGCACCACTGTATCTAAATTTTCAAATGGACAAAGGCAGATCTGGCACAGTTCCCACCAATTAATTCTCTTAGGAAAAGGTCTTTACACTGAATGCTGGGAAAAAGCCTCTGCAGGGGGCAGAGGCTTGGAGGCCACACAAGTATGTTGGGAGAAGAGAGCTGTGTTCCCCTTAAGCCTATCCTATCCGTCCTGGGGCTAGACAGCTGTCTTCAGCAGCAGAACTGTGCTTGAGGAGCCATCCCACTGCCAGTCCAGTGGGTTTTGCAGAAAGAGTGAGATAAGGCATTCACTACTTTTCTTTTTTTTTTTTCCCTCAGGCAGCAAAATGTCCTGGGCTGGCCCTGCTCACAAATCCAGAACCCTTTTGGACCCACCTCCATTGGATGCATTTCCGCAATTGTCCTCAGCATTGTTGTATGCTACTGGGCAAAGCATACTAACCACCCAAACAGTCTGAAAGCCAGCTGCTCATTTTATAAATGTGAGGGTTCAGTAACTTGCTCCAACACCTTGTCAAAGAATGCACCCACTCTCCTCGGTTTAGAAATGGGGGAAACATTTATTGGGGTATTTATTCAACAACCGTCCAGTGTCAACAAAAGCATTCCAAGCACTCTCCCCTTTCGACAACAGATCTGAAGGGGGGTTCCAGTCGTCAACTTTGAAAGGGTTCTTACCCTGGCTGTTCCAGGGTCCAGGCCACTCTGGTGGGGTGCCAGTGTTCAATAGTAATCCCTCCTCTCCTTCCAGTAGGGGGATAGCGTATTCTTCTCAAACGTCCACCTAGTCACACTCCCTGGGGGGTTCCCCTGTCTCCCACGGGACTCCAGGAATTCCCTCTGATGGTTCTCCCAAATTCTCCATTCTAACCTCTCCCTCCGCTCTCTTTCCACTCTCTCTCTTTCCTCTCTCAACTTCCTCCTCCACTCCTTCGTTTCTCCTTCACCCCGGTATGATGGTTTGGGGCTTAGCTCACGCCGCCTCCGAGCAACCGCTTCTTCCTTGGGGACATGTGATTTCTCCATCTTTCCTGTCCATGGATCTTCTACCCAGATCCACTCCCAGCCTACTGGCAACTCCCCCCCCTTTTATCTCCCCTAACCCCGCCTCCAGTATCTCCCGCCTTTTTTCTCCCACGCCGGCCAAGGTAGTCCCGGGTTCTGCAATCATTAGTCCTTTCAAATTTCCCTCCAAATTCCCCGGGTCATGTCCAGGAGGTCTCCTCTTCCAGGGTGGGGGAACTGGTGGGGTCTGGCTCTCTTTCTCAGCGCTTGGTGGGAGGGACAGCACTCCCGAGGGGCCTTTTTCTCTTTCTCTCCTTCTTACAATAAACCAGCCCATTCCCCTCTCATCTTCATTTTTATGCTACCTTTGCAAACTTTGCAGGAGGGAGGAGGATAACGCGCCGGTGATATTTATAAACTAATCATTCCGTAAGACGGAGATTTAAATTGTCTGTTTATATAAATACCACAGCATGATAAACCTGTTAAATTATTCTAATTAGTGGCTTTTATGCTTCCAACCCTTTTGTCGTGTTGCGTGAGGCATTTTAATCCATTAGCTGTTTGCACAGTCTCTGTGCACTCGACAACAAATCCCGGGGAAAACAGCGCATTAGTGACAGCAGGCAGGCAGCAGGTAGAGAGGTTCTCCGCACACTAGACCGACCGAGCTCTTTGCCAAGGCCCAGCCTTTCATACTATTCCTTCCGACAGCTGAATAAGCGATTTCTAAATCCTTTCAGACACATCGTATCGCTCCCAATCAAATTGGGACAGCTGTTTCAACATCTGAGAATGTGGCAGGTGGCAGTTTCTCCTTACGAGGGAACCACACATCTATTCATAGTTCATGGTTATTAACACTCTGCCGTTGTTATTTCGACTTATATACAGTACCACCCTATAGTGCTTGGAGCACTCTCTGGAGGTTTTACAACCTAATTGTGCAAACAACACTTTGCCCCCCCCCCTCCATCAAGCTGGGTACTCATTTTACTGACCTTGGAAGGATGGAAGGATGAGTCAGTCTTGAGCCGGCTACCTGAACTTGTTGGGTTTGAACTCAGTTTGCGAGCAGAGTCTTGTCTGCAGTACTGCATTTTAACCACTGTGCTACAGGGTTCCTTTGTGAGGGAAAGAAAACCCATTGGCTGAGCATAGATACTTCAGCAAAAAGTAAGGCAGTTCCCTTCCTAGCCTTAACAGGACTGTTCCAAAACTTTTCACTGCCTGAGAAAACTCCCCTCTCCTGACCATACACAGAAGCTGAGTAGGTAGACAGCTGTGTAATATTTCTTCAGTCTTGCTGGTGGGGTAGTGACCTTCCACCACGTCTGAAACAGCCGATTAGTTCAGAGGCCCCAGGACGGGCTGTGCAGTAGACCCAGGGCTGTCCTTAAGCTGAAAGGGAACTGGTGGTGGGTTCATGAGAATGAGCAGAGGACTGCCACTGCTGCCTCCCAGTATTTGCCGCCTGAAGTCATTCACTTCACTCGGTTCACTGTTAAGGCCAGCTCTGGTCCTGAGCAAAAGGGAGCAGCTGTTTGTCATTGTCTCTTTCTAAGAAAGAGGATGCAAAGCATGCTTTTGGGAAATGCCATCCAACAGATCAGACTTGTTCTCCAACTATGAATCCTTATGAGGCCAAAAAGAAGCCCTCTCCACATATGAAAGAAAGTTATCAGCAGTATTTGTGGCAGTGGGGAATCTAGATGCTCTAAGAAACCACCATTTGCCTCAATGGAAGCAGAATCTAGACAAGGTACTCTGGACTACAATCCCCAGAATCCTCAGGGAAGGCTGTCTGGGGGATTCCGGAAGTTAAGAGTGCACAGAGGTAATTTTCCCAAGCTCAGTGTGGATATTTCCCTTTGGCGCTGATTCAGAAACACCCCGTGTAAAGAAAGGAAGACAGGGCTTCTGCACCTTGAAACATTACACATCAAGGGACAAATTATGGCAGCTTGTCTGAGAAAAGACACTGTTGACATTCCTTCCTCCCTCCTCTTGTGCAATGGCTCAAGTTACAGCAGCTTGCCAATCATTATTAGACCCAATGTTGCTATAGTTGTACATTGCACTTAACGCCACATCAACCAACCCAATAGGAGGAGGAAGACGAGGTGCAGGAGGTGTGAACTAGATGTGGACCAGGGACGAGAATGCCAACTTTGTTAGCTCACTAAGCTATTTTGGACTAGATCGATCATCTGCTCCTGATGCTTGGAGAAATCCTCTAGGTGAAACACCGGAGGAGGAGATGGTGACTCCCCTTTACTCTTACACCTCCCCGAATCTCTCCCAGAGGGCTGGGAGACCCTTCAGAACAAAAGTTGATTAATGGATGGCATTCATGACAGCAATGAAAGCTGCTGGCTTTAATGGCTTCAAAAGAGGGTTTGGCTGATTTGATGTCTTCCAATCCCTAAATGGAACTGCCAGAGACATTTTATCATGGTACCTAATGCCTTGAGAAGAACCATTTGAGAATGCTTTGGCCTTCTCGTAGGCCATCCAGAGGCAGTCAGAAGGCCCCTCAAGACCATAAATTTTGGACTCAATCATCGTCATCTTGTGAGAAAGAACAATGCAAGGGAATTTTCAGGGAAACCAACCCAGGTCATAGGTTTTCCCTTCTCAATGAGTTTATTAGAAAAATGGGCACATAAGTGACAAGGATCCCATGCAACCATGTTGCAGAGCATGGATGGGAAAAGCTTCAGCCCTCCAGACATCGTCGGACTCCAGTTCCCATCAGTCCCTGGTGATATGGTCAACAATGGGGGATGGGGAGCTGCAGGTTTCCCTTATCTGCACTGTAGAGTAGAAAAGACACAACCAAGATTTCAAGTAACTCTTAAAAACCAATCTTAGCCTTTGATCAAAATGGAGGGTTACTTTTTTAACAGACTGCAAGCTATGAAAAGAAATCTGTATTGGTAGAATTTAGTACAGTATTTTAAATGTATTACTTGATGCATTCCGGAGTGGATGTATCACTTTTAATTCTTTGTTTAGCTTTCCATGTTCCAGTAATGTGTCACAGGAAATGGGTGGGTGGGTAGCTCTTGAACCAACCCATCAGCGCCCCTTCATTTGCTCTTCCTGTCACTGAGCACGTAAGATAAACTGATGAAAGCAGCAGAGGTTACCACTCTCATTAAAAAGGCTTTCAGGGTCAGACCAATCACTCTAGTGTGGGATCCCCTCTTGGTCCTTAAAATGGAGAGCTTCCAGCCCAGGAACCATAGAACCACTACATCCTTATATTTAGGGGTGAGACACACTGGCCCTCCAGATGTTTTAGACTGCAACACCTGCAAATGCTTGCTACGAATTGAAGCACAAAACATCTGGAGGACCCAATATATCCATCACCTGCTTAAATGATTCAGTTGGGGTGGATTGTGTCCTGACATTTTAAAAGTATTTGAATAAGATTAAATCATGACTGGTGTCATGTCTACAGATTTTTACTTCCACTCCAAATACTCAAGTGATAACTGTAGATGAGCTTTTTTAATATAATGCAGGTGTGTTGTGCCATTCATGGAGGTTTGTGGTGGGGGGATCCAGATAGCATTTGTAACCTTCCCGTGTTTTTCCCATCACCTTTTTCCGTACCTCAAAAAACCTGCTAAGGGAGCAACAACCCTCTCTGATGGTTAGTGCTGGAAGGCAGCTAGCTCTCCATCTGGAAGGGCCAACAGCCCATCTCAGATTATGACTCGTTTGCTTGCCATGGGCCCTCAATTCCCAACCCTGAAGACATTCATTTCAAAGGAAGGGCCTGTCCAAACAGGGGAATTTGGAGAGGTCTGGTTCACACTTACGAAAGTTTTTGTCTTCAGTGTGACCTATTTTATCTCTCACTTGAGTGATCCTTCAGTTCATGCTGGAGATATTTATTCCCTCACAAGAAGGGTCCACATAGGTCTTTGGGTCGCCAGTTAACTCATAAGGAAGGCTTGCAGTTGACTCATGAGTAAGGAGGAGGAGGCGGCAGCTGAAGGCGGCAGTTGCATGAGGGGAAAACATTGGGATGAAGGTTGGGGAAATGGATGGCGGGTAACCTCCCCTTTTCGCTGCCTTTCTCCTCAGTTTCCATTAGCTGAAGAGAGGCCCGGAAAGAAAGAACAAGAATCCGGGCCTTCTCAGCGGTAGCCCCTCGGCTCTGGAACAGCCTCCCGACAGAAATTCGTCTGGCACCCTTGCTGGATGTTTTTAAAAACCATTTGAAAACATGGCTTTTCAAGCAGGCTTTCCCTCCAGCCAATTAAACTGACCTTTACTTTCTCTTCAAACTTTCCATCTTGGCAAGGATTTATAAATCAAAGAAAGGGGTATAAATCAAATAAAAGTAAAGTAAAAAAGTAAAAGTTGGTGCTCTGGTGGGACTGCACTGCCTTGATGGAGCAGAGGCCATGGGGTCAACTAGCCTCTTTCCCCACAGTTTCTCACAGCTAGGTATCATTCAGCTGGTTGCAGTGGCTTTCTTTCTTTTCAAATTAAATAAACAGCAATGCATCAACCTGGCAGGGTATCAGAATTGTGCTTTGTCAGTTAGGGAAATATTTTTAAAAATATGGAAAGAGGATGGAGTGGTCACCTCAGACAATGCCGGCCATAGTTCCATTGGGCTGTGAAATAAACATCCACACAGGCTACACAAAGGGATAACTAGAAGCATGCCGAACCTTGCAAAAACAACAACAACCCTAAAACAAACACTGACAAAAAAAACCAGAAGGTGTGCCATAAAGGAGCAGGGCAGCTCTTAAAAAGGCAGGAATGAATTGATCTAAGTAGCAACATGGGTGGATGCCCTCATTTGGTCCAAACCAAACCATACCATGTTCCTTGGGAGGAAAGTGATGACAAACCTCGACAGCATCTTAAAAAGCAGAGACATCATCTTGCCGACAAAGGTCTGCATAGTCAAAGCTATGGTTTTTCCAGTAGCAATGTATGGAAGTGAGAGCTGGACCATAAAGAAGGCTGACTGCTGAAGAATTGATGCTTTTGAATTGTGGTGCTGGAGGAGGCTCTTGAGAGTCCCCTGGACTGCAAGGAGATCAAACCTATCCATTCTAAAGGAAATCAACCCTGAGTACTCACTGGAAGGACAGATCCTGAAACTGAGGCTCCAATACTTTGGCCATCTCATGAGGGGAGAGGACTCCCTGGAAAAGACCTTGATGTTGGGAAAGTGTGAAGGCAAGAGGAGAAGAGGACGACAGAGGATGAGATGGCTGGACAGTGTCATCGAAGCTACCAACATGAATTTGACTAAACTCCGGGGGCAGTGGAAGACAGGAGGGCTTGGTGCGCTCTGGTCCATGAGGTCACAAAGAGTTGGACACGACTGAATGACTAAACAACAACAAAACCATACCATACCAACAGTGATCTATATACTCATTTGGGTGCAGGATCATAGTCTCATTTTCAAGTAAGTACAGTATATTTAAAGCAGAATGGAAGCACCAGGGCTTCAGCCACAGGGTTGGAGAACATGGAAGCATAACTGCTCAATGTCCCTTTTGCTTTCCCTGACAAATTATGGGCAGGTCGTTGATCTTGACAATCTGCTCTTGTCTTGCAATACATGTCAATATTACATTTACTGTATATATATACCCACTTATTCCCATGCACAGCCTATTTATTTACTACTTACAAGGAACTGCATTTATTTTTCACTTAACTATGCTGGCCACCCCCATTATACTCAGGCCATCTCCAACTCAACATTTCGGGCCAAGGGCCTGTTTGCTTTATAACAGCCTCAGCTACCCTGCTTGCAGGATTCATGGGGGCTGACAAAATTGAATCATTAAGTCCGGTCTCCACATTTACCTGGAAACATAGGAAAGGTACTAACATATTCCATTCAGCTTTATGGTGGTAAAGCTGGGTTGTTAAAGCTCAGAGAAAAAAATAATTCATTAATACACCCCTACTAGGAGGATAGCTGCCAAGCTTGTTAGCACACTTTAGCTCAGTTTTGTTTTACCAAAACAGCACACAGAGGGAGCTTTAACTTACCCTTTCTGGAATACTGTATGTCTCATTTGAAAAATTCATGGCTCTTTAACTTCAGCTAATGGAAACTTGTTAAACTTAAAACTCTCTGTCCTCTAAATAAAATTTTAAAAAATAAAATAAAACCAGCCAGGTCCAAGAACCTTGGATTGTAGAAACCCACTGCTTGTTAATGAAGACCCAACCTTTGTCCTTACATGATGCATTAATTAAACCAAAATAAAAGCCACAGTTCACCAGCATTCAGCGAAACAGTGCCCTGCTCATTAACACTGTTCTCCTCTGAAAAATAATGACTGGACTGCACTTCAAATCCCTTAAAACCGTATGTTCCAAGACTCCACCGATGCAGATTAAAACTCACAGCTTAGGTTTCTTAAGAAAACACACACACACGCACCACCTTTCTTGATGGCTGCCTCCCTGCCAAGTAAAGCAGATCAAACTATACAGTGCCATCTAGTGGAGGATGTTCTCCTTCCATTTCTAGGAAGACAAAAGATCACTAGGAAAGAAGCGCTCAGACCATTCATTCTGCAGGTCAAGCCGCCGCCCCCGCCATCTGAATTGGTTCATGTCAGGAGCTTCTCTTCCCCTGTACAGATCTTTGCATTCCAATCGCAATTTGGGTCTCTATGTCGCCTCAGCTGAAATCATGAACCGGCTTAGCAGAGGACAATGGAAAGGACCCAAAATAATTTTCTAGTAAGGATTGTCAGGATGAGCAAGTCCTCAACTTTACAAAGAAATGCTCAGCATTCAGAAACACTTGACTTTGAGGCTGGTGATTTATTTCAGGCAAATAATCTGTTCACAAAGTGATGCTGGCGGGGTTTAGAGCCAATGCATCCCATGCTTTTATGCAAGCACGAAAAGCCTGCCGTCGTCAGCATGAAGCACATGAGCACCAATTGGTAAGAACTTGGGGGACAGCAGGGGAGCCTATCATCCACGTGGCTGCTTAAGCAGGGGAAAGCAGAAATCCATAAAACATCACCAGTCAGCAATCGGATTACTGAACTGGTATAGGCAGTGTGGGGTAGTGGATAGAGTGATGGACTAGGACTCAGGAGGCCTGTGTTCAAATCCCTACTCAACCATGGAAACTCACTAGGATAAAACAATTTCTTAAACATCTCACTTACCTTGAAAGCCCTGTTTGGGTGTCAGAACTGCATTACATGGTTCCTTCCAAACTGAAGCGGTGTTACGTTGTGCAAAATAAACAGAAATTGACTCTTAATTTATGTGGGGCAACTTAACCTGGTGATTTATTCCAAGCAATGCAGATTGTGTGGAGCTGTGAGTATAAACTCCCGTCAAAGCCACCCGCCTGTTTCCAAGGGAGCAGCATATTTTTCTCACGTTGCCTACTGTGAAATGGTTTATAGACAAATCCACAGGGGACCATTTAGGATATCCTGAGAACCCTTTGTTTTTCAATTCCATGTCCTGAACAGATATATAATATGAAAATGCTGGAATAGGAAGTCATTTCACAGATGCACTGGATACTGTACTAATAGAGAGCACCCATCTTCTAATGAAATAAGCTTTAGGTAAAATCATCGGGGCACGTGTGCGTGCGCGCGCACACACGCACGCACGCACACACACACACACTCCTGTCTGGTGGCAAAAGCTAGATGAGATATGAAAACTGAAGAGAAATATTTAAAACTTGGTTATGCCTGAAACAAAACTTTGGAACCAAAATTTGCCTGCTAGAGGTGGGAAGGCTTTTCCCACCCACAGAGGGCATTTGATTCAAGGATTGAGATTGAGCTGAAGGCCACCCTTTCCCAAATTTTCTCTCACTCTGCAGCTGCATGTGTACTCTGAAAACTTTCTCTGCCCTTCTTGGAGAAAATGTGACTGCCTCAGCAAAGTTGGAAGTCAGCAACAGTATTCCCCTTTTTCCAGGCTGATAGGGTTCCCAGCAAAAAGCCGCTCAGGGCATGCCCTAGAAAACCTATGGTTTTTAAATGCTAAATAGAAGAGTTACTGAGGCTCTGTGACCATAGAGAAGGTAAGAAATCTATTCCGGCCAGTTCTTCCAAATTCCCTATTTGGCAAAACTACGGAGGCCTGCAATACACACAGTTCACACAACTAGCAACTAGAGGTAACTTGTACAGTAGTACATGGCAAATCAATCCACCTCTGAAGTATTTCCTGTGATTTAGCTGAACAGCAGAAAGAGCTGTTGTCTCAAGCTGATCTTCTGTGTTTTACTGAGTAGTAGTAATTTGGGCAGTGAAGAGAGAAATTGTTAATTCTTATGCAACATGTGGAAGGAAGGAAAGGAAGGAAGGAAAGATGACCAGTAACTCCTGTGAGGCAGATAAATTATTTGGTAATGGGCTAATCTTCCATGAAAACCATACAAAAGACAAGTATAACAATGCTATCATTCCACCCACCTGCCCCTCTACACACAATTTTTTTTATAAAAGAGGGGTACTATTTTCTTCTAAAATGTTGTTTTTAGAGAAGCCAGATTTCTGGGAGGAGAGTTGCATATCTAGCATGATTCTTCCCT
This sequence comes from Pogona vitticeps, assembly GCF_051106095.1. NCBI lineage: Eukaryota > Metazoa > Chordata > Lepidosauria > Squamata > Agamidae > Pogona > Pogona vitticeps. The sequence goes on from NC_135783.1 coordinate 203,287,478, forward strand.
TTCATGAGGCTTGCAGGCGGTTAGAAAGAGTGTAAAAATGACCATGTTAACGGCTGCCCATGCTGGACTGGACTGCTGGACTGAAGCTGGACTTTCTCTGCATGTAGAACTCAGTAGGCCTTTTCAGTCAACATGCCTTAGTCCAGGCTGCTAGCAGATCTGAGTGAAAACAGAAGCCTGCCAAATCCATTTGGTGGACACACTTTGAAAATGCTACTGACAAAGCACATGGTGTTCCCTTTTCCTCCACTGCAGAGCTAGCCAGCCTTCACAATACATGGTCTCTGCAGACAAGGACAAAAGAGTTTGTTACTCATCCCATGTTGGATGCTCATGAAAGCCGGTGTCTCAATTTGGCAGGGTGAGAATTTTATATATATTTTTCTCCACTGAAACAGTCAAGAATCCTATGACAAAAAGAGCAGAGAAAGAACATTTAGCTTACTGGTCTCCACTTGTAGTTGCCCCCAGGCATGCTGGGTTTCTAAAAGTCTATAAACCCTGTCTGTCTTCCAGTTCACAGCTGCCAACCCATCCCTTTGTAAGGTACACATTTCTAACATTTATCTGAAAAACAAGAAAGCTGGTTTACTTTGCATACAATAAAGGAAATCGCTTCTTGCCGCCTGTGGTTACAGTGTGGTGTTACGGATAGACTTGGGAGAACAGGTTCACATCCCTGTTTAGCCAGGGAAATTCATGGGTGAAGGGATGATGGTGGCACTGCTACAACCACCCCTTAAATATCTCACATGCCTTGAAAACCCCATTAGGGTCACTCACTGTAAGTCGGATACCACTTGTCAGAATGCTGGCAAGCAATCTAAGGTTGCAATTCTAAATATCTTCACATAGGAGGTAGAGCATCATCGTAGGAGGCCTGGATTTTACAGCTCGAAATGTTGGCTACTACTATACTTGGCTAAAATTTGCTGATCTGTAGCTCCACTGACCATGTTTTAAGAGACGATACGTCTGATTTTACAAAACATGAGGACCAAATGAAACATAATACACTCAAATGGTTTGCTTCGGAAAATGAATTTTGCTACATTTGGACAATTGTCTGTGCCCCAGTTTAATAAAGTGCTCACTTTACGTCACAAGATAAAATTCTCACAATTTATTGCCGTTATGTAAGCTCTCTCCATACAACTTGTTTTACAAAAAAAGTCTGAAGTTTCCCTCTCTTGCTCCTGAGCTGCAACCAACATTAACAGTCCCCCCCCCCCACTTTTTTCTGGTTTCTTCAAAATGCTTTCAGGCTTATGAATGGGCTTATATGCAAATCAGCAGTGGTTAAATCCAGGTAAGGGCACGCTGAAGCTAAACAGAACAATCTGCTTATAGGTAGATTTTAAAATGACAGTCTGAAATGTTTAATAAAACACATTCATTTGAAGGTTTTTATAGAGCTAAAATGTACAACGTGGACAAAGTAAACGCTTTTTACTCCTACAGAAGGCATCACGAACATTTGAGTTGTCCTGCCAAGAAAGATGGTTTTTGAGTGCCAAAAGCATGAACTGCTTCTTGTTGAGGGAAGAAAGTAAGCAAACAAGCACGGAGGCTTACTGAAGTCAGGCTAAATTTAAAAAAATACCTTATTGTGGCAGCTGAAGTCTACATACTCTACCTTGATGTTTGATTTTGCTTTTACTTGTTTGCTTTAAATATAAGCACTTTGTCCTCTTTTCCCTAACCCAAACCAAGCCTGCAGTAAAAAATCCCAGGCTCTTAAGTCACCCTCAGTATATTTACAGCAATCCTAACAGCAAAACACAAACTATCATGAAACCCATGGTAGTTTGTATTTTTTCATATTTACCCCACAGCTGAATAAATATATCAAGCCCAATTCAATCATTCAGTTGAAGTTATGATGATTCAGAAACAGCTGTATCTGTGACCAACAATGTGGTTTTCTCATTGAATGTGGTTGATCCATCTCCTCTATCTTCAGGACTAGATATGTTAACAGCAGGAGTACTGGAAGTTGACGTTGTAGCAGTCGCAGAAAGAGCAGTAGTGGGAGCAGGAACAGCTGCACTATCCAGGTTGAATGAAGAGGTTTGTTCCACATTTACAGTAGCGGCAGGCTTGGCAGGGAGGCTCCCCATCTGAGGACCGGAGGAGAGCAGATCTGTAGGCAGGGTGGACACCTCAGGGACCAAGGGAAACTGTGCAAGGAATTCCGGTGACAGATTTGGAATTCCAGAGAGATTTATTGGAGGCAAGGAAGGGAGCGGTGGCAAACCTAAGAATATGAGAAGGGAAAACAAATGCATCACATTTAAAGCAGACTCTTGTGTATCTATCTAACCATCATTTTTTTCCTTTAGCTGAGTAATTCCAGTCCATAAACTGTGATAAATACCTGTGTACATGTTGCCCATTACTGGGTTTTAAGCATGTCATAGCTTTAAACCAACACTGTACAAACGTCCTCCATGCTGTGGGGGGAGGGGAGAGTGGGGCGGTGTGTACACGCACAGGCACAAAGAAGGGCCCACATGAGACATTCATGTGAACCATGAACCTGGATGTTTCCCATTCACAGCTCGTGTCAAGCAGCTGCTTCAGAATACAGATGGGGGGGGGGGGGGAACAGTGGCAAGGTGCCAGAGGACAGTTCAGGACATGCCACACAGTCCTGTCCTGTCTCTCTTAAGGTAGCCTGTTGCCCTCCTGTACATTGGAAGGTGCTCTCCTGCGGCAAGAACTCAAGTAAGAGGCCACAGTCAGTCTGGTCAGCTTCTGTTGACAGAATTGCAGCAGCAGGAAGAGGAGGCGATGCTGTCCAGACAGGGAGAAAAAGGCCTTGGGCTCATCTGTCAACTTTCTAACAATAATTGACAATTTTTGTCCAGTCGTGTTCGACTCTAGGCGCCGGTGCTCATCCCCGTTTCCAAGCCATAGAGCCAGCGTTTGTCCAAAGACAATCTTCCGTGGTCACATGGCCAGTGCGATTTAGACACGGAACGCTGTTACCTTCCCACCAAAGTGGTCCCTATTGATCTACTTGCATTTGCATGCTTTCAAACCGCTAGGTTGGCGGGAGCTGGGACAAGCGACGGGCGCTCACTCCGTCACGTGGATTCGATCTTACAGCTGCAGATGTATAGACCTTACAGCACAGAGGCTTCTGCGGTTTAACCCGCAGCGCCACCATGTCCCTTCAACTCTCTAGACACTTTACTAAACTCTGCGACTGTAAAGCTACACGACACAGGGATGGTGATGTCTTCTAACAACCAGTTATCCAAGTGCTGCTAGAAAGAGAATCGACAATTGGAGCCATGCCCACATGTGAAAACCAGCTTTTGCAACTCTTTGCCCACTGCAGACCCCTCTGGTTAGAATCCTCCAACCATGAAGAGGAGGTATTTCTCTCACTCTGGATCATGTCTCACTCTCTTCTGCAATTCACATGGTACAAATGAGTAAGCTAATAAGTGCTAACAAAGATGCAAAGAGATGTGCTAATAGCGTTTTTTTCCTGGTGTCCACAGCTTTCTGGATCTCATCCAGCATCTGCTCCCAAAGGACTCAAGAGAATGATTAGAAAGCAAGCAATTTGTACCTCTGCTGAAATATATTACAGATGTCATTGGTATTACGGGTATTTAGATAATCAGCTAAATTGATAAATTTGCACAAACACAGGAGAGAGAAGGATATATCTTGGCTGGAAAAAGGTGGAAATGAATTAGAAAACAACTCACGAACACTGTTTAGAACTGCTAAGATTCACTATAGCCATGATAAAATTAACAACCTCCAGTAAAAAAGGAATAAGGAACTTATTTATTTGCATGTATACAAGGGAAGTCTTCATTTAGTCCAATTTTAATAGCTCTCCTATTTACCTGGATCTTTCCTCTCTTTTTTGGACCACTAGTTTCCACCTGGAGCTATATTGTATGGTGCACTACTCTTCATTCCTCTATGACTGAGCACCAAATACAAAAACCATAGTTTCGCACTCAAGTATGGGGCACCGCATGGGGCAGAAGAATTAGTAAAACCTCCTCTCCCCTCGTTTCTTCTGGCACAAACATGGGCAACAGATGTGCTGCAGATAGCCTCCCTTACCTGTTTCAGAACTGCAAGGATAGCAAGGACTGCATTAACTCTTTATAATAAGGCATGCGGGGAAGCGCACGGTTCCTTTTGAAGCCCATCTGCAGTCTCTAACCGGTATTTTGCATTAAACCATGTTGCGAGTTTCCTGGCACTTTGGTGTGAAGTGAAACTCCAGTGGATTTGGCAAGGCAAACTGGGTGGCGTGGCAGCCAGGTAAGCGCACCCTTGCTGACTTAAGGGAGGAAGAGTGTGGCTCTTCCTAGAAGCTGCTTGCTCTGGAAGTCTGTCACTCAAATTTCCAGAAGGAACACCCTGGATCTAACCAACTGCACTTTCAAGCATAAATACTAGAAATATACTCTCCCAAAGCTCAAAGTCTCGGGAAGCTGAGTTCTAGGTCAAGTGCCATATCCTGCTTGCTTGCTTTATTTATTGTTGTGCTCCTGGCACACACAAAGCGATAGATGTATTTCCTATTATGTGTCATAACACTAAGTTATGTTACTGTCAGAAATACATGTACTATTCAATCACTGTGTTTTTCAAATCATGACAAAAACTAGACAGAAATCACAGAACTGTATCTGGTAGATCTAGTTTATCAGAAGCCCATATAGAAATCTATAGAAACCTACCAGGATGCCCAATGTCTGCTAATCCAGAACCAGGAATCAAGTGTGGGGCAGGTAAATTCAGATTTGGGATATTACTCAGATTAGGAAGTCCAGTGGGTAAAGGCATCAAACCTAGAACAGGCAACAGAAATGAAAAAGCAGTTGACCTACGGGCATTGAAGTGTGTGAAAAACAGAGCAAATCCAGAAAACTAAGCCAATGTTTATACAGCAGTTTCACTTGTGATTAAAAAGACTGTGCCCTGATCTTAACACTTTCAGCACATATTATTCCTGATGGATCTGGACTTTTTATAAACATATATCATTCCTTTTTAATATTAAGTTATGATTTTACATTTCTCAGTAACTTAAAAAGGCAGCTACAGATTTATTTGAACATAATTAAAACCATTTGTTAGGTTGACATTTCTCATTAGAAATATGGTATGTGTGGCCAACACTAATTAGAATCAATTTATCTCCAGCTTAAGACATCAAGCACACAACATTTAAAACTGTATTACAGGAAGATATCAAATTGGAAAAATAATTATCTAGGTTTCCTTTGTCATTAGAACATTGACAAAACTGGTTGCTATGTAACACGCAAGCACACATCTGAAGTACTTACACACTGAGCAACAAAAGTTTCATACTCCACTTCTCCTGGTGGGGGGAAACCACATACTGTACATACATCCCTTTAAAAATTCAATTTCTGGCATTTTTATGGCTTCTCATTCAAGCAGTTACCTGGCAATGTAGGTGCTGTGTTACCCGGAGGAAGAGCCTGACTTGCTTGGGCAGACAGTAATGGTACTGTAGGAACACCTAAGGAAAAAGCATGCCAATCTTTGCTTCACATGCCACTCTGAACATGCCAGCTAAACATTCAATCCTTTAAGCCTAATACAATTACCCTGACTGGCAACCATTCCACAGGCTTCTCAAATCAAGGTTCCTCTCTGACTATACTAGTTGAAGCTGCTGAAGACTACACCAGGAACCCTTCATCCATAAGGCACGAACCCCTTTCTGCATCTATTTTTTTTCTGGGGGGGGGTGTTATTAAAAACTAAAATTACTTTTACAAAATAACTCCTCACCTTTCTCTAACCAATTCACATTCTTCACTATTATTATTTTTTAGCTATGAAGGTGACCACTGACAGCACTTGTAGTTCTTCTGTATACTGATTCCATCTTCTCTATATTTTATTGTGATCTGATAAATATTCTCCCCACTGATCTTTCAGCATCCCAGAACTTTTAAGTTTTCTTTGGGTCTTATGGAAGAGATCGCTTGTTTTATCTTTTTTGGTTATCTCTACTTCTTTGCAATGATTATTATGACACTTCTCCTTCTTCCTATATGCACTAAAAAGCTGCATTTGAAATTATGATCCTTCTGACACCTTCCCCCCCTTCCTCTCTCATTAACTATTTTGTTTCATCAGACATCCATTAAGGTTTTTCTTTTGGTCTTTTTACATTCTTCCCTGAAAATATTTCTGGTTATAACCCAAAATTCTTCAGTCTGCAGTTGACTGAACTGTTTAAGGTAAATGCATTATTCATATAATTTTTAAATTCTTCAAGAATGTTATACAAATTATATTTTGATACAGTGGTGCCTCGCTTGACAACGTTTATCCATTCCAGCGAAATCGCTGTAGAGCGAAATCATCATCAAGCGGGGGGAAAAACCCATTGAAACACATTAAAAACCAGTTAATGTGTTCCAATGGGCTAAATACCTAATTGTCCAGCGAAGATCCTCCATAAGGCCGCCATTTTCTGGTGCCTGTACAGCGAAAATTAAGTCCTGAAAACAGCGGGGAGCCATTTTGCACTGAGGGCAGCCATTTTGCAACTGCCAGCTGTTTTCTGATTGAAGCAGGGAACCGATCATCGTAAAGTGAATTTTTCCCATTAAAACATCATTTTGTGATCGCAAAAACCTTCTCATCAAGTGGATTCGTTGTTTAACGAGGTAATCGTTAAGCAGGGCAGCACTGTATTAAATTGCTTTACTGTTATTTATCCACTTTATTACAATTTATTATATTTGCAGTTCAAGGTCAGTACCTACAGTCTGCTCTTGGTCTTTTTTTTTGCAGAGAAATTGGAGCTTCTCCAGCTTCTGCTTCCAATTACACAGTCTATTTGATTTCAATTTTGGCTAATTACTCACGTCCATGTGAACAATTATCTTAGGTTGCCTGAAACATGTGCTTGTGCTAAACAAACCACTGGCTTCAAAAATTCTATTAGTCACTCTCTTGTTTTGTTTCTAACTGCTAGGCCAAAGCATCCTATATTATTTCTATACGCAAATATTGTTTTTGTGATTAACTTCCTCCTCTATATTTGCTTAAGAGGTTTCAGTTTCTTCTTCTCCAGCACCTGTATTTATGTTGGCCTCGTAGCGCAGTGTTTAAACCGCTGTCCTGCAGCCAAAACTGTGCTCATGACCTGGGGTTCAATTCCAGGTAGCTGGCTCAAGGTTGACTCAGCCTTCTATCCTTCCGAGGTCAGTAAAATGAGTACCCAGCTCGCTTGGGGGGGGGGGGGATCTGCAGCCTGCATAATTAACTTGTAAACCGCCCAGAGAGTGCTTGAAGTGCTACGGAGTGGTATATAAGCAGCACACTTTTTGCTTTGATACCGATAAGGCATTTTGACTGATACTAGCAGATTTTGGACTACACCCCACTGTTTGTGCCACAAGCCACCCTGTTTACTTCTGATTTTGATCACTTTAAAACACTTTACAGTTATCTGATTTGGGATAAAATAGAGAATTATCTCTTTTTCCCAAAGAGGGAAACGCCAAGGCTGATATAGCCAAAATATCAACCCTGCTTAGGAGTGGGTGGGAAGAGGAGACAACAAAAAACTGGATAGAAGCAGGAATGGATTTGTGGATGGAGGGGGAGGATATGACTAAGTGGAAGACTGGGTAGGGCAGCACTCCACAGTGCAACAGTTTGTTGCAGATGTCCCTTGTAAGAATATACTGCAGTTCATGTTGTAGTTTTAGAATAAAAAGCAGTGGGGGATGGGGAGGACAAGATTCACCATGTGATTTTTTTAAAGGCTTAAGTTTTAAGTCATTTTAAAGGTACTAGCTCCCCATTAACATCTCTACAATGCTGTCACACTGACTTGGGCTTACAGATGCCCTGCCGTAGTAGACAGACACTCGCACTCATGACAATGCCTGCCCACCTTCCCCATTCCTTCTTCCAGCTTCGACTCCCTGCACACACACACCCTATGGCATTCCTGAAGGTCCCTCCTCCCTCTACACACTGCTGGGGGCTCAGGGGACTGTGGCAGGAAGGAATACCTGAGGCGGTCCACTCCTGTCCTTGGACTTCCACTCACCCCAGTCACTCCAGCCATTGTTAAAAAAGAGGATGATGCCACAAGCCCTGGGCCTGTACATCCCCGCCAACACCTCACTTTGTAATATCAGGGCCCTGTCTTTTACCCACTCCCCTAATGATATATTTTTTAAAAAACAGAGGAAAAGTACTTTTTCACTTAGTCTTCTGCTGACCAATAAGAGGATTACATGAAAAGGCAAACCTGTGTTGAGCATATTAGGGACAGCAGGTGTTGAGCTAATGGAAAGCCCAGCCAGGGCCTGTTCTGTTCCCGTTGTTCCAGGGGGTAGTGAAGCTGGGGGGTTAACCGAAGAGAGCTGGACCTAATTAGAGAAAGAGGGCACGTTGAAGAAAGGCTACCGCCGTGGAATTCATCACAAGGGAAGAAAATGATCAGTAACCATCTAGCACAACATACATACATACATACATGTCATGACCCCGGCAAAAGTTAACAACAACACACAATCACTTACCTCTGTAAAGCCATCTTTGAGTGGGCTAACAGGAGTATTAGCCAACTGTCCCGGGAGAGAGATCTTCTTCCCCTCTTCAAAAGGACGCGTAGGTATTCGATGCAAGTATCCATATCCAATCCCACAACCTAAGCTTTAAAAAACACAAACATCAAAGGAAATTAACTACAGCCCCAGAAATTTAGTTGCCTTTCGGGAAGTATGTTACACAGAATTTGTATGGCAACTATAGCTGTGCTTCAGTTATAAAGCCAACACAGACCAAGAACATTGCCATGCAAAGAAAAGCCTTATTTTGAAAGCTTCTGTCCCAGAGTTTCTGAACCTGAGTTTCCAAAGCAGCTTTTAAAAAAAAATTAAAAAAATAGTAAAGCTATTAAAAACCTCTGAGAGAAACAAGGCAGAGGTCAGACTGAAAGAGTATAAAAATTCTTGACCTAACGCTTTTCAAGTTTGGTGACGGCTCAACAGCATTCTAGAATGCGATGCCTTTTTAGTGTTGGGCCTGTGTCTCCCACTACTCTTGCTTCATTTCAGCAGGGGAATCTGGAGGAAGGCATCCAAAATGTCATTTCAGGCATGAACAGATTCAGATTGAAGAACACAGTTTACTCAGGTAATCTAAAGTAGAACTCAATATACTGTAGTCTATGATTACCTGACAGGCAAAACACTTGAGAGAGATGCAGCCCACTGACTATTTCAATCACGGTTACAGAATTATATTTGCATAAAATATAAATTTCAGTTGCTGTTACGCAATTACAATTGCATAAACATGTCAATGCATTGTGAGGGGCAAAAAAGAACAGATCTTAGCATGTTTTAATCAGTGACTTTATGCCATCACTTTTTAAGTCAAAAAACGAAGAGGAAAAAAGGCAGCAAGATTTTTAATCCTCTGTCTTTCCAGTGCACCATTATTTTACACAGTACAAAGCTCATAACACATTTTATCATACAGGATGAAGACTTATAGTGAACAATACAGTGATGCCTCGCAAGACGAATGCCTTGCGCAACGAAAAACTCACAAGACAAAAGCGCTTTGCGATTTTTTTGGTGACTCACAAAACAAATTTTTCTATGGCCGTGCTTCACAAGACAAATAGGAACACATTAATTACATTTCAATGCATTCCTATGGGAAAGCGCGCTTCGCAAGACTAAATTTTCGCAATACGAAACAACTTGGGGAATAAATTATTTTTGTCTTGTGAGGCATCACTGTATATCCTAGAGAAACCTGATGCTACAATATAGTTGGTTACTTTAAAATAATCTAAATCCTTCCATATTCCCCTCAATCAGTGGTGGGTCAGGTGTAACCCTCAGCTCTTGGCCAAATAGCAAAAGGCAAGATATTGCTGGTCTAGGAAACCCCAGAGACCTGCAATTCACCTTTTAAGTAAGTTGCAAGGCTCCCTTTCACTTTTTAACATTCCAAATGTCCATCTTTTTCAAAACCCTGCCCTAAATGAATCCAGGAGACTTTCCCTAAATACTGATGAAGTTAATGCTAACATAGGTGGCTAGCTGAGTAAAACAAAGTTGGGATATTCAACAGTCTTCCAGGATAGACAGCTGATCAACTGGCACCCAGCCACTCCATCAGCACAATTTGTTTATATGTGGGACATATCTAGAAATAGTACCAGGCAGAAAAGCCCTATAAATATTAAACTTAGACAGAAAATCATCTTACCTTCCTTCTCCACCCCATGCAGAGTTTGGTGTGATAACCACTTCCCGACAATTATCAGTATCCGTGTTATATACATAAAGTTTTAATGGCTTGCTTTCATGTGTTTCAATAAGGGAGAACAAGTCTTCAGACTACAGAAAAAAGAATATTTTAGTGGACTCATATGACAGACACCCAAGCTGGCACCTCAATACGCCAGATCTATTATCATCCAAAAACAGTATTTGATGCTTCTGAAGTTTAGAACTGAGCACTAATTGCAGACAAAATAAAATTAGATTCTGAATGCTGTGAAATCACAAAGCACTAGCTCTTCAGATAATGTATCAGTGAAGATTCTCAATCCTCCAGGTTAGGTTATCTGGAAGCTGAGTCATGGCAACTGGACTTCTTTCTTATTATGTTGAAACTTTTTGCTACTCATCCAAGTAGCTTGTTCAGTCTCAGGAGAGTTGGTGGGAGACCCCTGATATATCCTCCACCTTGGTTGCACTTCCCCTTGGTCTGAATAGTATCGTTAGAAGGATAAAGCACGGGGGGGGGGGTGAGGGATAATTCCACTTTTGCAGTCCTTCTCCACCCATTGTCATGGGCCCTTGACGGTCGTTAACAGAGGTCTTTCTGGTGAGTGTGGTCCTGATCTTTCTGTATGTATTCCTATTTAAAGTGGTGCCTCGCTAGACAGTTACCCCGCTTGATGACGAAATCGCTTTACGATGGTTTTTTTGGAATGATGGTTCCAATGGGGCTTTTTCGCTCTACGACCACCCGCGCCCGCTTTAGAGCACTTTACCCCCTCTTTTTCCCTTCCGAGGCTTGCTGAAGGCTGGAGAAAGAGGAGGGAACTTTAAAAATGGTTTCAGACAAACCTCTGCAAACGCCGATTGCTGTGAAGAGGGACCCGTGCGAGTCCTCCCATGGTGCAAGGTAAGCCCCAGGGGACCCCCAAAGTTGGGGCATGTGGTTTCAGGGCACCCTTGCCAGGGTTCTGATGGCTTCTCCTGCACCATCAGACCCCTGGCGGGGGTGCCCTGAAACCACCGGCTTTAGAGCACTTCGGAGGCTTTTCCTGCACCATCAGAGGACTGGCAGGGGATCTCCAAAGCCGGCAATCATGGCAAGGGGATCCCCCGCCAGTCCTCCCATGGTGCTTCCCCAGCTCCCTACCCCTTAAGTCCCTTTAAAAAATTTTTTCCCCTGGGAACACATTAATTAATTTTCAATGCATTCCTATGGGAAATTTGGTTTCACAAGATGATGTTTTCGTGAGACGGCGATTTCCACGGAACGGATTAACATCGTCTTGCGAGGCACCACTGTATTTCTATTTAATTCTATTTCTATCTATAAATAGGAATTCCTATTTATTTCTATCTATTCTAAAATAGAACTCTACAAGTGCCACCCTGGAACAGCAATATGCCTTTCAATTAAAATAGCCTTTGTTCTTTAATCACTGAAACAGACATTTACCTCATTCATGACAGTGTCTGCACCAATAATGTAGTCACTGTAAGGTCTAAGACCAGCAAGTGCAGCAGGAGAATTCGGTTCAACTTCCTAGTTTTAAAACAAAAAAATGGAACATAATGAAGTTTTAACTCAGTCAGAAAAAATACAGAAGACAGTGCCTGCCTTTGGTTCAAAAGAACCTTTACCATATATCCATGTTTCTCTGTGTCTTTTCTTTCCTTTCCCTCTCCTCTATTCCCTTCTCCTTTTCTCCATTCATCTTTCACTTGTAAGTCCTTCAGAGCTTTTAACTTGCAAGTTAGTAATACACACTTGCCCATAGGAAGGTGAAAAAAAGGCTGAACATCTGTACTGTTACCTTGACAGATTTTTTTAAAAACATATTTCATTAGACATCACAGAGCTGCACCAGATAAAAGCTGAATTTCTCACTGAATTAACCAAAACTACTGGTAGATATTTTTCAAAGGTTTCTCTAACAATACACACAACCTGAGGCACAAAATTTCCAAAAATTTCCATTTTTTTTCCAGAAAGAAGTCCCCCCTCCCGTTTTTTCCAAGAAAAAAAAAAGAAAAGAAAATTTCTGGAAAACATTTTTCTGGATACACTGGAATTTTTTAATTTTTTGAAATTTTACATCTCTACACACAATGTACAAGAATTTACCCCAATATAGAGGAGCAGCTAAGATTGTAAGCACACAAAAAACACATCCAAAAGTACAAATTACTACGCAGGTGGGTGCATGGAAAATCCTACAAAGAGTAATAGCACATAAACTGCTCTGTTAGGTGCTACCTGCAGCTTCTCCACAACAGCTTTTATCCACCAGAACCACAAATTAAACCCATTTCAGCACACAGAGTGTTTGCTGGGTCTGGAAATATGCTGAATTGTAAAATGAAAACTTTCTGGTTTTACTGATCCAGAATTGTTCTCAGGGAAGAAAGTGAGATAAAGGAAGTGGGTAGAACTCACAGAGAAGTTATTCCCTATGCCAATTAATGGAATAGGTGATAACTGCATGGAACGGTGGACCAACAATTTTCAATGAATTGCTCTGAGTGCAGTGCTTTCCACAACCAGGCATGTGTAAATGACATCAAGGGATCTGAGGACCCAGCTTTGTTTTGTAGTGACTGATATCTGTCTTACCAGCACATGCCAGACGTTCTCATTGGCCCCATCAAAACTGCAGAAGCGAATGCTGACCCCCAGGAGGCCTTGCCCACCCCACATGTTGCTGGGAGTTACTGAGGTCTCTCGGAGCTCCAGAGTTTTGCTGCTATATACTAGCATCTTCACAGGCTTTTCCACATTTGCCTTCAACAAATCCTTGAGAGTGTCATTGTCTTTATTCTAGGAAAAGGATAAAGGAATAATTTACAGACTTCATTTAACCTTGTGAAGAGCATTTCAAAACACCTTATAGAAAAAACATGGAGTAGGGATGAGCTTTGAACTGGGTTCTTCACAGACAAGCAGTTGAGACTGATAAGGCGTAAGAACCCCTACTTATCAGATAATGTGCCGACTAAGGTGATGGCACAGTATAATGAAACCAAACAGCACATTTGTGCAACTGGAGGTATTCTGCAGCACTAGAAGAATTATACTCGTGCCAAATACTTGCTGGATTATCTTTGCCTGCTTTACTATTGAAGTAATCTGGAATCAGAAGTTTGTCATATACGTATTCTTCTTCTATGTTCTCATGGGGAAAAAAAGTTACAATCTTTGAAGCACTTTCACTTTGACGACCTTATGAGCTAAACTTTTTATGCTTATAAATTCTGACTGTCATAGACATATTCCAAGTGTGACCCAGACATAATGAAAGAAAAGTTGTCCATAAAATACTTGATTAGATCTAGATGAAGTTAGCTGAACTGAGGTCCCAATGATGTCAATAAGACAAATCTTTTGATGGGAATTAATTGTAATCTACTTAATATTGATCCAACCAGTTTTTCCACCTGTTATGTGCATTCTTTACATCCTACATGATGAAACTTAATTTTTGCAAAGGAGAAAGATATGATTTCACATCTGAATCCATATCTGGGTTATCATGCAGCCTTGTCCTGCTGGCACAGATTTTCCTCTGCCAATTTGGATCAATATTCTGCTTCTTATATGCCCAAGGTTCTTCAGGCATCTTTCACACAAATAGGAAAACAGGAGTACTGTATAGGTGCTTCCGTTCTGCAATTCCTCCTCCAGAAGGACAAAAAAGCCCATTCAGAGCTATTGACTGTATTTGTATGTCACAAGAAGCCACAGTTTTTTTCTTTTGGCTTTTTTTTTTGGCTAACATTTCACAGGGTGCCTCTGCTTGCAAACTGTGGCCTGCTAGTCAGTCACAAATGATTTGTTAGTCTCTTAAAATCATAACCTGTACCCCCGTTTTTTGTTTGTGAAGTTTGGCTTGTTTAAATGATTATTTTCTTGTGATATCCAAATACTTCACCTATCAGCTCACTTAATTTGTCCCACTTTCCCATCCTTAAATCTGATCTTCCTTTTGACCTATCATGAGTCTAAATCTAGGTTCACATTGTTACAGCATTCTAGATCACACCAGCAACTATATCTATATATCAAGCAACACAATTAAATTTGAATTTGGACTCTCAGAGAGACCTCAAAATCAACCATCTACCATTTAATTCCAAAATTAACTTACCAGTCTTGAACTGTTAATAGAAACAATAAAATCAAAGAATGGTTCCAACCCAGCTCTATGTCCTGGTGAGTTTTCTTGCACCTGCACAAATGAATACACAATAAAAAAATCAGGAAGGCAATACATGCAAGCTATCAGTTTACTATGGGAAAAAATCCTGTGTTTTAAGAGCCAGCAGCAACAACATGAACACAGAAGGTGCCAATCTCAAAATAAGAGCAGGCTGAATCTTACTGGTATAGATACTGTACTGAGAATTTGCTACAGATAAACATGTCAACCATTCTTCCACTTATAACAGGGGTCCCCAACCCCCAGTCTGCAACCCGGCAGCAGTCCATGGCCTAGGCCAGTGGTTCTTAACCTTTGTTACTCGGATGCTTTTGAACTGCAGCTCCCAGAAACCCCAGTCAGGACGGCTGATGGTGAAGGCTTCTGGGAGTTGCAGTCCAAAACTCCTGAGTAACCCAAGGTTAAGAACCAGTGGCCTAGGCAGAACTGGGCCATGAACACAGATCTCCAGCCCCTGCGAATGCCACCACACGCGTGCACGCCAGCATGCTCCACCCCCTCATGAGCATACCATGCCCTCCCAACTGGCCTGCAGTTGGGAAAAGGTTGGGGACCACTGCCTTATAAACTCTCTTCCCAGTCAGTTCAAATGTACAAGCTTTGTTGCAAGGGAGGAGGTTGACACAAACCCAAACTTGCTGCTCTAGAGACAATGAGTGGCTATCAAATCCCACCAAATTGCGGCTTCCTATTCTCAGTGTACACTGATGTCCAATTAATCTTACTATATCTGATCAATCACACTGAAGCCAGATGTTCAAGTTAGCATATCCTCACTACCAATTACAGTAGTGCCCCGCCTAACAATCACCCCGCTCCACGACGAAATCGCTTCATGATGATATTTTTGCGATCACTTTTGCAATCTCAAAACGATGTTTACATAGGGAAAAAAAGCTTGATGATGATCAGTTCCCTGCTTCGGGAACCGATTTTTTGCTTAATGACGATCAGAAAACAGTTGATCGTCGGGATTCAAAATGGCTCCCCGCTGTGTTAAGGATGGATTCCTCGCATTACAGGCACCAGAAAATGGCCGCCCTATGGAGGATCTTCGCTGGACGGTGAGGTATTTCACCCATTAGAACACATTAACCAGTTTTTAATGCATTCTAATGGGTTTTTTACTTTCACTTGACGACAATTTCGTTCTACAGCGATTTTGCTGGAACGGATTATCGTCATCAAGCGAGGTACCACTGTACAAAAAAACATATCTTACAAAACAACTTACAAAAATTTAAAGTTCTTTATTCAGTTTCCCATCAGAACACAATAACAATACAGGCTCAAGTCCAAATCTGACTGCATTTATGCCACGGTTCACTACTTCATTTTAGGCCACCAATCCACGAGTGTGCCTTTCTGCCTAGGCACACTCACAGGAACCTTGTAGGAACCTTGTAGGAACCTTTCAGGAATAGTATCTACAGGCAGAAATTTAATAAGTGACAGTATTTTTGGCAGGCATTTTAAAAGACACTGCCTATAAGGCGAAGCTCAAACAAGCACTCTGTGACTAGTGATACACCTTGCTTTGCCACTGGAATGTTGTAAGTTGTCAAAATCATTTGTCTGCCAAAGCAACACCCAAACTGCACCAAAGAAAAGGCAATTTTGTGACCTTCATGTACTTCTTTAACCTGTTGCACATATTATGTTTCAGGCATGCACAAGAGTTAAAGAGGCATTGAAGCCCAAACTAATTTGCATGTTAGGATTCTAATCAAGCTGTAGTTCAGATATAACAGTAGACTAAGGAACTACTTAACTCTTGAGCAAAAGCACACAAGAGGAAGAAACATGTGGGCATGATAGTTCTTGATATCAGATAACTGAAATCTATTTTTTCCTTGTGTTCTATTAAGCATGAACAAGTTCACACAGTCATTTATCTCTCTAAACACACACATATGTTTGCAACCATTCCTTAGTTAATTATGATGAAAAAGAAGTGTTGCCAGGTTCACATAAATCAGGTCTAAGAAATTAGGGCACTACTACATAGTGGGGGACAATGTGAATGGATCCACAGTGAAGGCACACCTGGGAAGTCAGGTTTCCCAGCTAGTGACAGGCACGAACCTCCAAATCAGTAGTCCATGCTGGTTTGTTTAGCAACTGAACAGATGTTTGTGCTTCAAGGCCTCACCTCCTCTAGTGGGCACCCATTCAGATGCAGCGCCTGGAGAAAGTGAGGTAGGGAAGTCAGGCTCCTGCTTCTGAGTGGGTGCCCGCTGGGGAAAGCAGGGCTTTGAAGCACCGAACACCTGCGCAGCCACAAAACGAACCAACATGAACCACCAAACTGGCAATTTGTGCCCATCTCTATTCCCAGCATAATTTCACTCAGTCAAACGCACAGGCGTCAGCATAGAAGGCTAACCTCTTTATACTTCATGTTTGTAGTACTTGAATTCACACTGAATGCAATATTTTTTGTATTTGGTGTAGTATAGGATGATGGAAGAGGAGATGCAGCACAGCGTGGGGCTCTTGAACGATAAAGACAACTAGATTTCAAAGGTTATGGTCAGCACAGAGAGGAGAGGAGGGAACCGGAAGGGAAAATGAAGGCAGACACAAACACCGGGTGTGGGGAGGAGAGGATTCAGGTGGCAGCCAGTTCTCCCGCTGCCCTGGCTCTTTCGTGGCTGCTGTGGCCAGCGGGAAGAGCCTGAAAAATGATTGCTACAAATCCCTCCACATACAATCAAGAAATCACACCACCTGAACAAATGGGAAGGCATTCAATTCCAAAGAAGTAGGAACCCCAGCGACAGAGGAAAAAACTACAGATTGGGAGGAAAACTCTGGGCTGCTTTGTTTTGACTTTAACATTGTCTAGTCAACAGAAAACAAAGTGAACCAGACTGTCCTAGTCCTGGAACATTTCCCACATTATCTGTCCTGGTGCTTGCATCAGGTTACAAGAAGCACTCTAGCACAGTGGTTCTTAACGTGGGCGATAATGCCCCCCAGGGGGCGATTTCATTTTTCAGGGGGGCGTTAGAACGAAAAGGGGCGGCGTGGGGGCGCTGGAGCAGAAGGGGGGCGGTAGGGGGGTGCTGGAGCAAGCCAAACCTGTGAAGATGGCTGCAGCCTTTATACAATGTGCACGAATATATATCTTCCTCCAATCTTAATTTAGTTTCAGAGTTTTCATCTTGAAATTTTTCGTTTCTGCATTGCGGTTTGTTTTTATGCCCTTTTTATATTTCTTTTTGCGTCTTAAAATTCGCTTGCAACTAAATCATTAAATGTTACTTTTGGGGGCATTTCATTTTCTTGGAATTGAATTTTGTTTTCAGGGGTCATTGGATTTAAGTGTCTTAAATAAGTAAGTAAGTAAGTAAGTAAGTAAGTAAGTAAGTAAGTAAGTAAGTAAGTAAGTAAGTAAGTAAGTAAGTAAGTAAGTAAGTAAATAAATAAATAAATAAATAAGATATCATCACCGCGGGGAGGGGGGGCGATGATAACTTCCTCAATGGCTCAAGGGGGCGTTTCTTTCAAAAAGGTTAAGAACCACTGCTCTAGCAGCTCACATCTAGACTTATCTATAAACCCTACATGCATTTTCTCAAAGGAGAGAACAATTCATACATCAGGACTAGAGCTTTGCATAATTACAGTGGTGCCTCACTTAACGGGCGCTCCGTTTAGCGATGAAATCGCTTAGCGACAACTTTTTCGGAGTGTTTTTGTGCTTCGTTTAGCGATGGTCCCTATGGGCGATTTTTGCTTAGCGATGGTTGGGACAATGCTTCACATAGCGATTAAGTTTTGGGTCCCCTGTTTCGCTTAACGATGGTTTAAACGGCCTCATGTTTGCTGTTTTTTAAATGTTTTTCTGTTATTTATAAAGTTAAAGTTTACTGTTTAAAATGTTTAAAATCATAAAGTGCACTTAATAAACCCTTTGTTAACCAAATTTGACTTTGGTCTGACTCTTTTTTAATTTGTTGTTGTATTTTTCCCCCATTGAGATGCATTGAATAGGTTTCAATGCATTTCAATTGGGGAACCGCGTTTCGCTTAGCAATGTTTCCTATGGCAATTTTCGCTTAAGGACAGCAATTCGTTCCTATTGGAACGGATTATCCGGTTTTCAATGCATTTCAATGGGAAACCGCGTTTCACTTAGCGATGAAATCGCTTAGCAGCGATGTTTTTGGAACGAATTAACATCGCTAAGCGAGGCACCACTGTACTGGCAAGCATCTAGATTTCCAACTTTATAAAACCTCAATGCAAGTAGCTGGACGTTGAATGCACTACAAAAGAGAAAAAAATTTAAAAGGACTTTTACAGGAAGGCCTGCTGAAGTGGCAACCAGTTTATCAGCTGTAAAATGCTGAAGTTACAGACTTAATGCAATAAAATGTCCCAGTATCCTATGCACATGAAAGGCAATCCTTCAGTTAGCTCTATTAAAATTGATCGTGATGCCTGATTTATTTTCAAATTAAATACTATGGAATTCCATTGAACAGCTTCAAGAACAACCAATTTTTCAGGAGAAAAGGCTTTGCAAGTGAATTGATCTAATAGTTACAAGAAAATAAATCACCTATACTGAACAGTTAATTTTTCTCCAAGTACAGGCAGTCAATTGTTTCTGGTTATTCTATAACCATTCATTCTAGCCTTGCCGTAACAGATCAGGTGAGGAGAAAGCAGATATTTTTAAAAAACTCTTATCTTCCTGTACTTCTTCCTAATCTTCTCAAGATGTAGAGAATTGACATGCAAATAATTTGAGGACAGCTAAGTATCACACAAATACTGTAGACTGATTTTAATTAATAATAATAATGTGCCATCAAGTCAATTTGACTTATGGTGACCCTTTTCCAGGGTTTTCTAAGAATACAGCACTCAGAAATAGTTGACCATGCCTGTTTTTTGAGGAGCACTTGGAGACTACGCAGTGTGTCCATGGCTATGTAGGTTGGCTCTTCTCCCTGGAAGTATATTGGTGAATCGAATTCCCAACCTCTGGCTCCGTAGCCAGATACAGTGGTGCCTCGCAAGACGAGTGCTTCGTTTAACAAAGAAATCGCATAACGAAGAAGTTTTTGCGATCGCAAAAGCGATCGCAAAACGATGTTTTCTATGGGTTTTTTTCACTTTGCGACGATCGGTCACCTGCTTCGCTAACCGATTATCGCAAAACGAAGATTTTCACACAGCTGATTGGCGGTTTCAAAATGGCCACCGGGTAAAAAAAATGGCCACCCGCTGTTTTCTGGGACAGATTCCTCACTCCACGGGCAGCGAAAATGGCCGCACTATGGAGGATCTTCGCTGGATGGTGAGTTTCAAGCCCATAGGAACGCATTAATCAGGTTTTAATGCGTTCCTATGGGCTTTTAAAAATAGCTTTACAATGTTTTCGTTCTACAGCGATTTCGCTGGAACGAATTAACATCGTAATGCGAGGCACCACTGTACTTAACCCACTGAGTCATCCAGCCAGCTGATTTCTAACTATTATAACTGAAATATTTCATAATTTCAGAGTACTTCATAATCCAATTTAAAGAGTAAAGAAATGCCGTAATTCAATACTCTATGACACAGTCTTTTATCAGTATCCACAACTTGCTCAAGGGACAACAGGATGATGGTATATATACTGTAAAACAGATGGGAGGTGCTCTTAAGTATCTTAAAACAGGTGTACCTGTAGAACAATATTCAAGCATAATCCATTTTAAAGTAGTTGATATAATGTTAGGAAAAACTTGATGGTTCCCAAGTCTGAATCCAAGAAAGGACCCTAACTTTCTCAGGCCACAATTAGATGTTACTCTAATCCTATCTTTAGAAAGCAGCCCTCCCATAAATTCTGGAACAACTGATTGTAAAAGAATATTAGTTCCCTCAGCTACACATCTCACAATTCCCCAGCTTTGTTTCAGCTGTACAAACATGCAATTAATTCCACATTTGAGCTTCTGCATTCCTATACAGAAATGCCAAGGACAATGCAGTGGTGCCTCGCATTACGACGTTAATTCATTCCAGCGAAATCGCTGTAGAATGAAAACGTCATAATGCGAAATAAAAAAGCCCACAGAAACGCATAAAAACCTGATTAATGCGTTCCTATGTGCTTGAAACTCACCGTCCAGCAAAGATCCTCCATAGTGCGGCCATTTTCGCTATCCGTGCAGCGAGGAATCCGTCCCAGGAAAGAGCGGGGAGCCATTTTTTAAACCCAGCGGCCATTTTGAAACCGCCGATCAGCTGGCCAAAAATCATCGTTTTGAGAGAATCGGTTCCCGAAGCAGGGAACCGATCATCCCAAAGCGAAAAAACCCCATTTAAAACATCGTAAAGTGATCGCTTTTGCGATTGCAAAAAGTTTGTTGTGATGTGATTTCGTCGTTAAACGGGGTGCTCGTCTTGTGAGGCACCACTGTGTTGTCAAGCACCACTGTAGCGAGGGAAGCACTCCACCTCTACATTTGTTGCTACATATTTAAAAAGGATAATTCTTTCTCTGTTGACCTGAGACAAAATAAGTTTGCAGTATGCTGGAAAGAAAAGACAGATAAATCAAAAATTTGCACACACCGCAACCAGGCAGATTATTGTAAGGTAAAGCATCTTCCTCCCAGATGGATGGTTGTAACACAGGATTTCTATGACAGCAAGAGACATACAGATGGACGGGCCAAAAATGATACTCCAGAAAAACAAATCTATAGCAACTTCTATTGTAGTACATGACACCAAGCTGTACAGTGGTTCAAAACAGCACCAAATCTGTTTTTTTTTTTCTGCTCTGGTTTATCCATTTTACACCACAGCTTGACGCAGCTTGAGGACAACACCCTTTTCCCCACCAGTTGTCTTTGCCCTTTCCCCATCCTCCATTTGCCACCACCTCCTTGCTCTTCCCCCAACCACCATGTACTATATGTCTATCCTCACTGCCACCTCCTTTCTTTCCTCTTCTACTTCTACATACAGTACTGATGTGCAATTGCTTTGCCTGCAAGTGAAACTGCATATCCAAACATTCAGGGCCACAGAAGATGGTGGTTTCCTAGTGGAGGATGTTTCTTCCAGGGGGCATGGCCTATTGTGGCCCCTCAAAGAGGTGGTGGATCTCCTGAAAATTTGGACGGGAGAGAGAGGAGGCAGGAGTGGAAGAACCACCACAATAAATAACTTTTCCAAGCAATTTGTCCTTTGTGTAATATGTCTCTTGAGTGTATACAACTGAGTTTCTGCTGGAGTTAAAAAGGGAGTTCTGCCTTTCA
This sequence comes from Pogona vitticeps, assembly GCF_051106095.1. Lineage (NCBI taxonomy): Eukaryota > Metazoa > Chordata > Lepidosauria > Squamata > Agamidae > Pogona > Pogona vitticeps. Next base: position 203,309,261 of record NC_135783.1, read on the forward strand.
TCTTAAACACATTTACTGTATTTATTTTATTGCACACAAGCAGGCTTTGTTGCAAAGGGAAGACTCAGCTGAATGAATGTCCACACATGTGTATAAATATCGTTTTTTAAAAAGAAAAGTGGTCTAGCATGACATTCTCATCATGTGATACTGTGCCTGGCCTCTAACATACTCGCAGCAATAGAGTGCACCCCACCCACATCAGTAGAGATGTAACATTTCCGGAAATGTTGAAGCCATATAAAATGGCTTTGGAAAAAATGGAGAAAAAAGTTTTTCCCCTAAATGTTTCAGTTTCCCCCCACCCCCAGGAAAGATGCAGTTCCAGCTAGAGATGTAAAATTTCCAGGAATGTTGAGGCCATATAAAATGGCTTTGGGGAAAAAACTGAAAAATTGGGGAGAAAATTTTTTTCTTCCTGATTTTTCCCAAAGCCATTTTATAGGGCTTCAACATTTCTGAAAATTTTTACATCTTTACACACAACATTAAAATTAAAAAACACTGCAACTTGGGTGTGTTACACGTCAGACTACACGGTAACTCCAGTAACAGACACTTTCTCCAGTTTATTGCAATGGTGCAATTTCAGTCAGGGTCATAAAGAACTGACGCCCAAGATAATGGGCACTCTAACAGTGCACAAGTTAACCAGTCACTGAAACCTGAAAACAGGCTTCCTTTATGGGTTTGACTGCACATCCACAAATCAGAAAGACAATAACACCTCAGACTGAATGAAACCATTGGTCCATATAGCCCACTGCTGTCCTTTTCCAGGTGTTGAGGCAGGATTACGTGCTGGCTCTAACTGAACCTTGATATTCCCTGCTGGTCTGTCATTCAAGTACTAAAAAGGACCAATTCTGCTTAGCTTCTGAAAACAGGAGAGATTATGTTGTTCTGTTACATAACAAGCAGGCTTGTAACAGAGCTTTTTCCCCTCCTTTTCATCAGACAGCAATACAATCTGGGTAACAACATAAAACAGCCTGGCATAATCATTAGGGAATAACGTAAGAGGTGTGACAGCTTTGAAACTCAACAACACCACAAACCTAGGATCTTCCACATACTACATCACATTGACTCACAAATATACCAAGCATCTATGTACACAGGGATAAAATTTCTTCGTGTAGCATGAGAAGTATAACTATTGACTTCTTAACTAGCAGCAAATTCACCACTGGGATTTACATCATTTCATCTATGTTAAGTAAAGGGTTTTGGCTACTGTTTCTACAACACTGAGACATTAAGCCACACTTGTTATGGTTTCCCTTCTAAAACTTAAAATTCTGCAACATTATGCTGATTTGGGGCCACATTTTGTTTAGCTCTGGAGTACAAAGTGTGAAAGATGATGAATGCATTACACAAAAAGCTGGGTACAGTACTGTATATATAACTGTTCACAAGGCAGGAGCCGACATGGAGTTAACTTCAAAGCAGATGCCTCGAGAAAGTAACTGAATTTGCTACAAATGGCAGTATAATTAGTTTACCTGGTATTTATTAGACTTGAATAATGTATTTTATATTTTTGCCCCAAGCCCTTGAAGGTGGAACTTTCTCTCTCTCTTGAATTCAACCATAGCAACAAATGACATGACAATGATTAAAATCAGGAGGCAGTACTGCAAATATGATTAATAACATTTATTTACATTCTCATCTGTTAAAAGTCTGACAGAGCTGGAATCAGCCAGTGGTTCCTGCTCTTGTAGAACAAGGTTTTAAAAAGTATGGAGAACTGCTCAGATGTCTCAAAGGGGTAATATGAGTACAGTGGGGTCTTGACTTGAGAACTTAATCCGTATTGGAAGGCGGTTCTCAAGTCAAAAAGTCTGTAGGTCAAGTCTCCATAGACCTACAGTGCATTGAAAACCGATTAATCCCGTAACAGGCCGTTTTTGTTCCATTTTGGTTTTTTTCTGGTCTGTAAGTCAAATCTCAGTCTGCAAGTCAAACCTAAATTTTGCGGCCAGAGAAGTCTGTAACTCAAAAAGTCTGTAAGTCAAGCCGTCTGTAAGTCAAGGGTCCACTGTATTTCAATGTCGTTATTCATATATAAAGTAGTATAGCAAACTTTTTACATTATGAACGTTCACTAAAAGGGCAATTATATTCATTACACTTTGACACACTCAAATGACACGTGTCAAAAGATCATCATATTGAGAATCGACCTATTTTCAACGACTAATTTGAGAAGAACCCATTGATAACATATTAAAGAACAATCACAAATATTAATAACAGTGGCACATTTCCCCATATTATACTATGGGGCACACTTGTCAGTTTACAATGCTTTGAAAGTTCATATCTAGCTGTTGTAAAATGGTACAGGCCAAGCACCTCCCTTTGCAGAGGAAGGCAGGCTACAGAGGATCTGGCGTACAGGAAGCATTTTCCACACATGAAGACCCAGCAACGTGCATCTCCCCAGCTTGCAGTCCAGACGTCCTCTGGCCACTGCGCATTCATCCACAGGCTTTCTCTACGGCCTTAAATGTCTACTTCGTGTGTGCTCCTGGTGCTTGCAAGCTGAATGGATAATCCTATGCCATATCCTCCTCCTCCTCGTCATGACATGGGGCTACCCACGCAAACTCCAAGCACCAGAAGCGTCCTTGGGGCAGGGGGTCCAGTCCAGGCAGAAGCAACTGCGCACCTGGAGGGCTCACTTCCACAAAGCGCCTCCCGAAAGGGTCGCGCGGCAAAAGAAGGCCCAGCCTCGGGGACCCTGGGCCCGTCCGTCGGGAAGGACGGGAGGGGGAAAAGGGCCCTCACTGCGAAGCCAGAGGGCCGGCAGGCACTTCGAGGCCGAACCAACGCCGTCGCCCTCCAGGCGGGACAAGGGGCCGGCGCTGACAGGAGGCTCGCCCCGAAGGGCGTCCCCTCAGGTATTCCTCACCCGCTCAGGTCTGCCTCACACGGCAGGATGGACCGGCTCCCGAGTGCAACGGCAGGTCCCCGGTCGCCTCCATCGCCCCAGCCACCCACCCAGTGTCTCCAGGCAGCAAAATAAACCCTTCGCCGTTTTTCCCCTCGCCGGGTGGAGGGCAACTCTCCGGCTATCTCTGCCTGGAGGAGACGGGAAGGCGATCGCTACACCTTCCTCGCCTCAAGACCTCGCCCGCCTTCTGGCGCCTTTTTTTGGCCTCCCCCCCCCAAAGACAGGCCGCCCCCTTCGCCCGGGTCGCGCACCGAGCCTCCCTCCCGCCTGCCCTCCGGCCGTGGACGTGGCTCCGGCGGGGTCTTACTCGCAGGACGTGGTAGCCCTCGGTGCCCCCGCCGGGGATCTCCACACTCTGCGATGAGCCCATGGCTGAGGCCCGGCCGAGGCGGCGGCGGCGGCTCCTCACGCGCGCAACCGCCCCGCTCCCCTCCGGCTGCCCCTCCTTCTCCTCGCCGCCACACGAGAGACGTGGCACTCCGTCAGGGACGGCGCGCCCGGTGCGCCGGAAGCTGGGAAATCGGAAGGCCGCCGCCGCCGCCGCCGCGGGCACCTGCTCTTCCTCACAGCGCCCCCTGCCGGACTCCAACGCCGCGGCCGCGAGCGAGGCACACAGAGGAAGGGATACCCACAGTCCCCACGCGCACGCGCAGCCCCCTGTGGGGCGGTTGACTTAAGGCAGAAGGACAACCTGCCTTAGGAGGTGTGCGCGCGGGGGGGAAATAACCCCCCCTCACCCAGGAACGCGTAAGAAACGTTCTCTCTACGGCGCTCCGTGCGGGACAGAAAGCTTAGGGGATTTTTCTGCGTGAGAATACTGCCCCCTGACGGTGACAAAAGGAAAAGTCCAATTTGCCTTGTTAACGAAACTTGCATCGTATCAACAGTGAAGCGACGGGAACGGTAAATTCTTTATGTCAGGGGAAATTCAAAGAAACAAAACGAAACAAAACAAGGACAAAAATACGTGTGGCACCTGAAATAGTAACTATTTTATTGTAAGCTTTTGTGGACCCCTCCACTTTGTCAGACATAAAGAAACAGAAGGAAAGGGAATGAAATGTAGATGAAATATCAGTTCCACATCCATTGGTTACGTGCTGTGTTCTGAAAGCGAAATGAGTGGATCATTAACCCAGAAGGGAAAAAAATTACCTAGTGTTAGAAGCAGTCCTTTTTTTATGCAGAAGCTTCCAGTAGAAAGAAAATTGCAGTTTTCAAATTGCAATAAACAACGGGTCATTTCTAATTTGCATGAAAGTTATCCTTTATGAGAACTCTGGAAGGGAACTGGAGAAGATGGAAACTGAAAAAAATTCTCATGGGTTGTCAGTACTAAGCAGCAGCAAAAAAGCTAATGCAGTTCTAGGCTGTATCAACAGAAGAATAGTGTCCAGATCAAGAGATGAAATAGGGTATCATTCTTTTCTGTTTTGGTCAGACTTCATGTAAAATACAACATCATAACTTAAGAAAGATTTGGATAAGCAGAAATGTGTCCAGAACCTGACCAATGTGGTAAAGGGTCTGGAAGTTAGCCCCATGAAGAATACTTGAGGAACCTGGATATGTACTGTATAGCCTAGTGAAGAGATTGCTAAGGGGCAAAATCACGGTTTTCGAATATGTGAAGGATGTTGCATCCACCACCATCCCTACTCAGGGTGGTTGTGACTGGGAGGGTCTCCTCAACCATAGGCACCATGAACTCTCATTGCTGCTAGAACTGTTATTAGAACAAGGGAACATAGTGTAAACATCCTTCAGTCTGGAGAGACTATGGTAAGGTGCTCTGGATAGAGGTCTTGGAACAGGCAAGGTGCTCTGAACAGAGGTCTAGTGTGGCTGAGAAAGCCAATTCAAGAGCGACAATCCCTTCCACACTGAAGACAAAGAGAACCTGTCCCCTGTCCAGCCCCCTGATTTTGCTGGTTTCGGGACTGCCTCTTTGCCTTGGCCTGCTGAACAAGTGCCTCTTGAAATTGGGAGAGGCCATGCTGCAGGCTGAACACTCAGATGTCAAGGTTTCTCATCTGTTCAGATCCATTCTTAAGGCCTTCAGATCCCGCTTGCAGATATCCTTGTATCGCAGCTGTGGTCTCCCTCTGGGGCACTTTACCTGCACTAATTCTCCATACAGGAGATCTTTTGGAATCCAACCATCAGCCATTCTCACGACATGTCCAAGCCAGTTTCGGTAATATATACATGCTAAACATTCCAACTCATTCTAGGACTACTCTATTTGGAACTTTGTCCTGCCAGATGATACCAAAAATCCGTCGGAGGCAACGCATATGGAAGGTGTTCAGCTTCCTCTCCTGCCGTGCACAGAGGGTCCAGGACTCACTTCAGTACAGGAGTGCGCTCAGGACACAGGCTCTATAGACCTGGATCTTGGTATATGCCGTCAGCTTCTTATTAAGCCATACTTATTAAGTCTAGAATAAGAACAAGGGTACGAGGTTATGTCGGCCTCCAGCTTTTCCCACCCTGCAATTCATTATGACTAACCTTTAACATTTAAGGCTTCAGACTACTACATTTATTAAAAAACTATAGAAAAATAACATTGAAAGTGTGAGGGTCCGCTATTCTTCACCTCCCCCGTCCCAAATAAAGCCGTAGACGCATTTGAACTAAACCATTTGTCTTCTTTATTCAACTGGGGTAAAGGGATGGAAATGTCAATCAACTTGGGAACAAACTTCTCCTGTTGAAGTAACGGTTCATACAGGGGCACCCAATCGTCATCGAACGGGTTGCTTGACTTCGACGCCCATGGCCCGGCCTGAACCTGTGAGGGATCTTCGAGATCGAAGTCCTCCCGTTCCGTCGTCAATAGTGGGGTCGTCTCTTCGAACCCTGCATATCCCCAGGGTATGGAGGTTTCTGCCCCGGGGTGTTCCCAAGGTCCGGATAGTACCCCAGTCTCTTCAGTTCCTCCAGATGCCATCTGGTCTTCTCCTCTTTCTCTCTCTCTGCCCTTCTCTTCTCCTCCACTAATTTGCTGCGCCACTCTCGGGTCTCTCTCTCTCCCCAGTAGGAGGGGCGGACCCTAGCCTCATTCCTCCTTCTCTCCTCTGCCTCCTGTTTAGTCAGGCAGACCTGTTCCCATTTACCCGACCAGGGGTCTTGGATAGATACCCCCTCCCATCCACTCTCTTTCCCTGCCTGTCGGTGACTGACCTCCCCTGCCGCTCCCTCCTCAGGATCCTTCGCCCCCTTTCCCGCCCAGACCAGAGGAGTCTGGGTAGCTATATTTAACCCCTTCAGCCCCCTTTCCAAGTCCACTGTATCAACGGACTGGTGTAGCATCCGGGGTGGGAATGGCTTGGGGGCTGTCTGAGTGCCCACGGAGGCTTTTGGGCGAGACGGCACTCCCAGCATCACCTCACGACCCGGCTCACGGGTGTCACAGAAAGATACCTAATAGTCTAAGAGTACAGAACACCAAAAGTTTAAATGGTAATTTTGCAAAATACTTCATAATTTACTTCAGAATAATTTCATAACAGGATCACCATGTTCCACCTCCCACCCGTTACTCTTTTCCCTTACTTGCAAGTAATGCATGTAGGAGTCACTTCATCTCTAGTTACATATGGTTTTAAAGTACTGTATTGGCATTATAAACCTCTGGCTTTAGTCTAGTTCCAGATCTTTCAATTTAGCACTTCACAGCACAGTTTTTTTCTTCACCAAAATGAGGACTTTCCCACATTGTTTGGTGCTTACTGTTTCTCCACTGGCCTAAGGACCAACACTTGATGGCCCACATTGAAATCAGTGTTTGTGTTTACACCATATGAAGGGACCACACAATTGATGGGCAGTTTAGACCTATCTATCTCTACACATAATTTTGAGTTTCTGCTGGCATAGCTCTCCGTGGCTGGTCTGGTTGTCGCCTGCTGGAGAAGGGTGGCTTTTGCCTCTCTCTCTTCTCCCAAACTCAGGCTCTTGATGCATTGCATCCCTCTGTATCTCTTGCCCTGTTAAAAAGAAAAAAGCACTGTAAGAAGGTCCTTCTCCAGCGGGGGGGGGGGGCACTTGTGGTGAAGGCGGGAAACAGACACGGAGGCTCATCACGGGGTTCATTATTAAACACTTTATTGTAAACAGCTTCCAACTCTAAAGGATCAAACGGATCTTGCAACAACCGATCATTCAACAAATGGTACTTCTTAGGACGAACAGTAGGAACCGCGGTTTGTTCGCCTAGAAGGGAGCTGGCCCAAACTTCTCCCTGTCTGTCATCTGACGCAAAGGCGCGCTCCTCAGTGCACACACCGTGCCGCAGCAAGGGTGGCGGGCCCAATCTCCCTCTAAAGGTTTCTTCTGATATTCTGGCCCGGGCCGGATCACACGTCTCCCTCCCCCAGGATAGTTCAGGGGGAAAACTGAAACCTTCCATTCCAGGGGCTCAATACCTCTGCCTTTGGCTCCCAGGAATGGTGGATCCGGCAGTAGTCCCCCTCCGGTCATCAGATTAGGGAACCCCGATGTTGCTCCAGACGCTTGACTTGGGTCGAGAATGGGCTCAGTCTGGACCCCTCGGTGTCTTGGTCTGTCCACGTTTAAGTCTGTCCAAGTTCTAAAGTCCCGCGCGCCTCCTCCTTCTTTTATCTCCTCCCACATAATTAGATCCACCTCCTCCCCTCCTTCTTCCACAAGACACACCTCTTCAGCCCTCTCAGACACCACCTCCGTTTGGTCCAGTTCTATCAGCACCCCTTCCACACATCCGCCTTCCTCTACATCTTCCTTTTTAACGGAGGACGGCACACTCTCTCGATCACCTTCACACGCCCCCCCTTCCGAGTGGGCCGTCCTCGACTCCAGTTCGGGCTCCCCTCTGTCCTGTCGAGAGAAATAGTCCGCATTAGAATGGGCTGTCCCCTTTTTATACTGCACTTGAAAAGAATAGGGTTGTAAGCTTAGATACCACCTGGTAAGTCTAGGGTTGGTATCCTTCATTCGGTTCAGCCACTGTAAAGGGGCATGATCCGTCACTAAAATGAAGGGAGCTCCTAACAAGTAGTATCTTAAGGCCTGAACGGACCATTTGACTGCCAGCGCCTCTTTTTCTATGGTGGCATACTTCCTCTCCCGGTCGCTCAACTTTTTACTCAGATACATTATGGGGTACTCTACCTCTTCCTTCTTCTGAGATAGTACTGCACCTAGGCCTCTGTCCGAAGCATCCGTTTGCAATATAAAGGGAATAGAAAAATCAGGAGCGAAGCGACTAGGCAAAGATGACAATACCCCTTTTAACTCCTCAAAGGCTTTCTGTTCCGGTGGACCCCAATCTATTCGGCTCTTCTTCCTTTTGCGGGTTAAGTCGGTGAGAGGGGCAGCTACTTCTGCAAAGTGTGGCACAAATTGCCTATAATAACCAGCCAGTCCTAGGAATTGTTGGACTTCTTTCTTATCCCGCGGAACTGTCCATGACACTACTTTGTCTACTTTGTCAGACACTGGTTGAATCTTTCCTCCCTCTATTCGGAACCCCAAAAACTTGACCCCCTTCCTGGCTACTTTGCACTTGGAAGGATTAACTTTTAGCCCGGCTTTCTCGATTTCCCTCAAGACTCTCCTAAGGTGGTCAATGTGTTCCTCCCAAGTTTTGCTGTATATCAAAATATCGTCAATGTAAGCACCCGCGAAATCCTTTACCGGTTCCAACACACGGCCCATAAGCCTCTGGAAAGTCGCGGCTGCTCCATGTAGCCCAAAGGGCATTTTTTTAAAATGGAACAGCCCCTTGGGGGTGACAAAGGCGGTTTTCTCCTGGTCTTCCTTCCTTACTGGAATTTGCCAGTAACCTTTAGTGAGGTCCAGCGAGGTCAGGTAGACGCCCCCCCAGCCTCTCCAAGAGGTCATCCACTTTTGGCATTGGGTAGGCATCAAATTTAGAAATTTCGTTAAGGCGCCTGAAATCAATACATACCCTAACTTGCCCATCTGGCTTAGGAACTAGTACTGGGTAGCTTCGCCAAGGGCTGCGGGATGGTTCTATGATGCCTAATTTTTCCATCTCTGCTACCTCAGCATTGATAGTATCTCTCAAATGATAGGGCCAGGTCCTATCCCCCATTCTAGCAACCATCCCCGGGGGTGTATGAATTTCATGCTGAATGAGATTCGTCTCTCCTGGTATGCCTGAAAATACCGTTTCGAATTCTTTTTCCAACCTCCTCACATCTAGTTGTTGGGCCTCTTCCAAAATTTCATCAACCTCTAACCTTAGGTCTTTACTTAGGCACATACTTACTTCGGGACCAAATTCCTCTCCTACTTCCCCCCACAGGGCTTCTCTTTCCTTCCATTCCTTCAACAAATTGACGTGAAAAATCCCATTCTTTTTGGTCTTATCCGGCATGTATATTTCATAATCCACCGCTCCTACCTTCCTAACCACTTCGTAGGGACCTTGCCACGTGGCAAATAGTTTAGCTTGTTCGGAATGCATCAATAGCAAGACTTTTTGGCCTGGGTGGAATTCTCTAACTTTTACCCTTTGGTCATACCTTCTTTTTTGTCCCTCTTGGGCGTTTCCCAAATGATCTTTGGCAATACTTAGAACAGTCCTCAAATGGTCCCTCATTTCCATCACATGCTGTACCGTGATCTGAGCATCATCTTGGCCCTCTTCCCATTTTTCCCTCACCAAATCCAGTATGCCCCTGGGATTCCATCCGTACATTAACTCGAAGGGAGAGAAGCCCGTAGATGCTTGTGGTACCTCCCTAATGGCGAACATTAAGGGTGCCACTAATACATGCCACCTTCTAGGTTTTTCCATAACCAGTTTCCTTAACATGCCTTTTAGTGTTTTATTAAAACGCTCCACTAAGCCATTGGTTTGTGGATGATAGACCGCGGTGTGAATAGGTTTGACTTCAAGTAAGCGCCACATCTCCTTCAGTGTAATACTCATAAAGTTGGTCGCTTGATCTGTTATGACTTCTTTAGGGAAGCCTAGTCTTGTAAATACCTGCATTAACTCTCGCGCGATTACCTTAGCCGTGGTGGACCTTAAGGGGATTGCCTCCGGGTATCGGGTGGCATAATCCACCAACACTAAAATGTGGGTATGACCTCCTGCTGATTTAACCAGAGGTCCTACTATGTCAAGGCCAATTCTTTGAAAAGGGTGATCCATGAGGGGCATTGGCATTAATTCAGCACCCTTTGCTGGGCGCTTTTGTGTTTTTTGACATTGTGGACAGGTGGCACAATACTCTCTAACTTCCTTTTCCATCTCTGGCCACCAAAACCTTTGCCTAATTCGTGCTTTCATTTTTTCCTCTGCCAAATGCCCAGCTAGGGGTACGTCATGGGCCAGTTCCATTACCTTACTTCGCCATTTCAGGGGTACCACCAGCTTCTTCCCCCCGTCTCCCTCCACCCTATACAACAATCCCCTATCCAACTCCCATCCCGTTTGCCCCTTCACCACAGTTCCCACCGGTTGAGCCGCTAGCAATGGTTCTTGAAGCGATGCATCGTCCTGCTGCATCAATTGCATCTGTTCCCGTGAGGCGCGCTGCAAAAAATCGGACTGGTCTTCAGCTTTCAACATTTCTCCCTGTAATCCCTCCTTGATCTTCCCCACATCTCTAGATCCGACCCAATCTCTTCCCAGCAGCATTTCCCTCGATAACCCCGGCACCACACCTATATTCATCCTTCGTTCTTCTGCCCCTACCCTCACAGTGGCCCATAATGTCTGATATTTCTTTACATCCCCATGTATGCAGCGAACAGTCAATCCCTCTTCTTTTTTCTGTCCCAAAAGGTCCCGTACTAACGTCTTGGCACATCCTGTGTCTATCAAAGCCTTTTTCTTTTCTCCATTCACCCAGGCTTCTACCTCCCACCTCTCCGATGAATCCACTTTAGGGGGGTAAGGTTTGTCATACAGCCCCACCCACGAACAGTCGGCCCCCGGGCAATTCCTCCTCACGTGGCCAGGGACCCCACAGGCGAAGCAGACAGGGCGCCCCTCTTTGTTCTCGCGTACCCCTGCTCCGGGAGTGTAAATAGGGCGCCCGTCCTTGCCCTCTCTCCATCCCGTCCCAGGAGCATAAATCCGCTGATCCACAGTTACCGGGCGCACAGGTTTAGATCCAAAGGGTTCGAACATCTTCCCTTTGAATTTCTGCGTTCCGCTTGGCTCTACTGCTGACCGCGTGCTTGAATTAGAAAACGAAAGCGAAGCCTCTCCACCGCGTGGTTTGCCTTTCTCCGCCCAGGGGGTGTTGCCTTCTTTCGCAGCCTCCTCTGTCATACTATAATCCTCCAATAAGGAAATTGCTTTCTCCAGCGTCTTCGGGTTGTTTCGTTGAATCCAGTTTTTCGCGCCAGCTCCTAACGTCTGTACTAGCTGCTCCATAACAATCAAATCCACTACCCGCTCGCCATCTTCTCCATTAGGTTTTAACCATCTCAACGCGTTTGCCCTCATCCGTTGCGCCACTGTGTGGGGGTGGGAACCCGGCTTCCATTTTAGATCTCTCAGTCTTTTCCGATACGTTTCTTCAGTCAAATTCAATGTTCGAAGTATAGCCCTCTTTACTGACTCATATTGGGAGGCCTCTTGTGTGCTCAAAGTATCCACCACTTCCTGCAACAGCCCCGTAAGGCATGGAATCAAAATAAGGGTCCATTGTTCTCTCGGCCACCCAGCTGCTACAGCCACTCTCTCAAAGGTATGCAAATAGGCCTCAGGATCATCAGAGCTTGTCATCTTTTGCATACGAATGGGGGCAGGCCCTGCTATCAAGCCCCCCCTTACTGCTGCCGCCGGTCTCTCCGTTCTCTCTTCCTCTGGCCCTTGCCGCCTTATCTGTCTCGCGATCAGCGTTTGTTGTTCAACCAGATTTTCTATTAACTTCGCCTGCCGGTCCATAGTCTCTTTTAGTCCCAGCCATTCTTCCTTTCCCGCCTTCGGTACCGCCCCCGCCCCACGTTGGGCGCCAGTGTAAGAAGGTCCTTCTCCAGCGGGGGGGGCACTTGTGGTGAAGGCGGGAAACAGACACGGAGGCTCATCACGGGGTTCATTATTAAACACTTTATTGTAAACAGCTTCCAACTCTAAAGGATCAAACGGATCTTGCAACAACCGATCATTCAACAAATGGTACTTCTTAGGACGAACAGTAGGAACCGCGGTTTGTTCGCCTAGAAGGGAGCTGGCCCAAACTTCTCCCTGTCTGTCATCTGACGCAAAGGCGCGCTCCTCAGTGCACACACCGTGCCGCAGCAAGGGTGGCGGGCCCAATCTCCCTCTAAAGGTTTCTTCTGATATTCTGGCCCGGGCCGGATCACACGTCTCCCTCCCCCAGGATAGTTCAGGGGGAAAACTGAAACCTTCCATTCCAGGGGCTCAATACCTCTGCCTTTGGCTCCCAGGAATGGTGGATCCGGCAGTAGTCCCCCTCCGGTCATCAGATTAGGGAACCCCGATGTTGCTCCAGACGCTTGACTTGGGTCGAGAATGGGCTCAGTCTGGACCCCTCGGTGTCTTGGTCTGTCCACGTTTAAGTCTGTCCAAGTTCTAAAGTCCCGCGCGCCTCCTCCTTCTTTTATCTCCTCCCACATAATTAGATCCACCTCCTCCCCTCCTTCTTCCACAAGACACACCTCTTCAGCCCTCTCAGACACCACCTCCGTTTGGTCCAGTTCTATCAGCACCCCTTCCACACATCCGCCTTCCTCTACATCTTCCTTTTTAACGGAGGACGGCACACTCTCTCGATCACCTTCACAAGCACCCTTCTCCCCTTTAAAATAAGAATGATAAACAAGATACATTGGTGGCATTTTGTATACCATGCTAGATAGATACATTGCTGTTTTGCTTTTCGCTTACTTTATTTAACAAAAATAAAAGTTGCCAAAGCTCAATAAACGATGGCCTTGGGAAAAAGCAGGCATGGGGCGGGAAGGGGAGAGTCATTAATTGAAAGGGGACTGTAACGGAACCCAAAGTATGACGTCATTCCTGCATGTCAATCAGGATGGAGCAGGAGGGGCGGAGTCAGAATGACAGTTGGAACAGCTGGGTGAGACAGTTACGGGTTGGAATCAGAGAGGGAGAGAGGTTCAGGCATAGTTAGGGACCAGAAGTTATTAAGAGAGTGCTAGGATTTAGGAATAGCAAAAAGGGTTAAGGAAGGGAATTGAAAGAGTTAAAATATAGTGAACAAGCAGGAATGAATGCCTAAGTATAACAAGAGAAATATTGACATGATCTGATATACGTTAACACCTGATTTATTATATATGAACATATGAAACAGTTATATTTGATCCTCCTTATGATTTGTTCAATAATAAAAGAATATTTATTTAAAACCCTTGATTCCTGAAATTGTATGACCCTTTGGGGTGACAGCTCCTGAGTGTGTGGGATTTGATTTGGTATTAGTATAATACCTGGTGGCAGCGAAAAGGGCGTATTTACCTTTGTGGAGCCCAGAGGTATAAAGGGCACAAAGGGGGATCGCCACAGGGACAAATTAGAGTGCTCCAAAGACTCCTGAGAGATAAAATAGATCACGCTAAAGATACAAACCTTTTGAGCACAAACCAGACCGCTCCACCTTCCCCAGTCTGGACAGGTCCTTAGTTAAACCCCACTAGCCCCTGTTGCTCTCAGTCCTCGGCCAGGCCTGAGTTCACCTCCCCGGGTCCCCCCACCAGTGTTTCCAGTCTGGATCTGGGGTCTAGTTTGCTGCACTAATCCAAGCCAGCTAAGGTCCTTTTAGGGCGGGCCAGCCGTGCAGGGCTGGGGCAGGTCCCTGAGTCCCAGCAGTTCATCTCGCCACCTCTGGCATATCTGCTGCAGCTGCTCATTCGGACACTTCCTCTGCCAGTGCTGCTGCTGGGCTGGGTTTGGGCAGGTGTACCAGGGCTTGGCCAGGCACCTGTGCTGTTGTTGTAAGGGCCCAGGTGGGATGGCTGCTGGTGCTTTCCTCTCAGGCCATTTGCCCCATTTGCCTGGGCAGGGGTCCTGCAGCAGCCATGGCTGGTTCTTGCCATGGTGCAGAAGATGGGAGGTGGCTCCTCTGAGGCTTCCATCTAGTTCTCTCTCTCCATGTTTGTTGAAGGTGATTAGTCCCCTCCTTTCCCCATCCAAGCCTTGCCAGCCCCTTCCTGGCCTCCCCACCACCCTTCGGGTGCAGCTCATCTGCCTTGTCACTCTGACCTGAGGCCCCTTCTGTGTGCCTTCAAGCCACCCTGCTCCCAGGTTCTAGATGAAGTCCACCAGGGAGGCATGAGTCCCAGGCAGACAGCTCCTCTATAAGGATGTCACATGAGGAGAAAGACTGTTTTCCACCTATCTGGCAACAGGTTTAAAGAAAGACTTGAAGAAGAAGAAGGAGAAGGAGAAATAAGAAGAAGAAAGAAGAAGAAGGGACCTGCACAGGCTGAGGATTTTGGCAGTGCAAAAACGGCTACACGTGTGCAATGCCTGGATCCATTTGCGGGGGGTGGGGGGACACTCTGTGAAGTCAAGCAGAAGATGAAGCCTCTAAACCAGGGGTCAGGGAACTTTCTTACCTTTTACCCCCCCAAAAAAATTTATATAAGCCAACATTACCCCCTTGATTTGAAAGGAAGGAAATGATACAGTATTTGAATTCAAAATGTTATTGAATCTATTCAAAATTACTGTGAAAGCGTCAATTTACTTGAAAACTTCATGTTTTGGAGAAATGATGTTGCTTCATCTTGGATAGAAGAGCATCAATACTGGGGCATTTTGATGTCAGAGCAATATGGATACAGTCTTCAGGGTCCAATCAATTTCTCTGCTTTGTTTTCATGTTTGTAAGAATGGAAAATCCTTGTTCACAAAGGTAGGTTGTTGCAAAAGGCAGCAACCTTTTGACTGACTCCTCATGTGCAATTTTGAATGCCTTTGCAGAAGGGGATGATATGGAGGCAGTGACAGATTTTACTTTCTTGTGCTCCATGATCACTGCAGAGGATGACAGCAGCCACAGAATTCAAAGATTTCTGCTTCTTGGAAGGAAAACAATGATAAACCTAGACAGCACCTTTAAAAACCACCCTTCCCCCCCGCCTTAATTCAAAGTTTCTTTCGCTTGCCTGTTCATTTTCACAGTTTTGAGTCAGTCTCTCTCTCTCTCTCTCTCTCTCTCTCTCTCTCTCTCACACACACACACACACACACACACACACACACACACACACACACACACACACACACACACACACACACACACACACACACACACACACACATCCATACATCTACCCACCCACCCACCATTTCCTCCCTCCATTTTGTACATTTAAATAAGCTTGATGAAGTCCTTGGTCTCTCCCACCTTTCTTCCCTCCCTTGCTTGCTCCTTGCTCCTTTCCCTGCCTCCTGCTTGCTTCCATTCATTTCCGGAGGAAGCACTCATTTATAGCCCTAGATTGATTGATTGCTTGGGGCTATTCCACAGCTGTAGCCAATTAAGCAGGCTTATTTCCCATAAACAAGGATTTACAAGTGCCTGCTGCAACCAGGAAGTAACAGGGAGAGGTGGCTTACAATTTGACGTTTGCCTGCAGAGGGTGGGGTGGGAGAAAGGGGAGGTAGCAGCACTCTGCTCATTACCCCCAGGATTTTCACTTTTACCCAGTTTGGGGTAATTTATCCCAGTTCTCCGACCTATGCTCTAAACAGCATTTAAGTAAATATAAAAGCAAAGGAAGCCTCCAGCTCGATCTGTACCACAAGTAGGCTTTCCAAATAGCTACAGCATGACTTGTAACAAACGTGGCAGTTTACAGAAGCCTAGACAACGCCCAAAATTTGGAGCAATGTGTCACACAAATCACTGCACAAAGGTATGTTTCATCCCAGGGAGATCATAAAGAGGAAAGAAAAGCTAGGAAAAAGCACATTGTTCTGAAGCACTGTTATCTCCTCAGCCACATCCAGAGGACAAAGATCATTCTGAAGCACGGCATAGTAAACTCCTGTCATAAAGGCCACTTGTTTCTTTTTAACTGGATAGTGGAGCAGAAACGAACACAGTTTTAGTAGAAGCACCCGGAATTCTTGAAGAGCAATGTACACTGCCTTTAGACACAAGTCATGCTCACTGCTTTTAGTGGAGCACACAGGGGTTTTCAAAGCACAGGGGCAAATGTGCTGGGCCTCATATATGACGGGGGTTTCACATGCTGAGGGAGCCCCATCATCCACCACAATATGCTGCAGAGAAGAGGCGGTGGAGAGAGGTTTGAAATGAACATTCAGTCGCAAGGGCCTGAACACACGTCCGGCCAAAAGTAGAATTTGCAGCACGGGTGCACACCAGGTTTTAAAGAGGCTGTATTGACCTTTCATGTGACAGTGACAATCTTTCGTTACTTACGTACATACTAGAGATGTGTAGCTTTGTGATTTTGGAATTGCCAGAATTCCTTCTCAGCTTGGCTCTAATTTGGCATGCCCTTAAGATTTTACCTCAGGTTGTACCTGTTTAATAATGACTACTCAGGCAGTGTTCAGATTTAAAAAAAAAAAAAGCTGGGTTGCCACCAGTTCTGTGTGGGCCCAGCAATATCCCCCCACTTATCCATGAAGCCTAAATTGACAAATTGGAAGTGGTTGGGTTTATCACTAAAGTGCTCTGAATTGCTCATTGGGTCAGCAGCCTAGGAAACTTCTAGAATTAAAATGGATCAATGGGACTTGGTGTAAATCCACGTGGTCTCTCAACAGAGATATGGGGAGACATCTTTTCTCTACCTCCACTGCTGAGGAAGTAAACAGGTGTGGCTAGGATAAAAAGCTGTTCACTGCCTTGGGTGAAAAGGATAGCTACTGGTAGGTGAAATACTTTTTTCATCTGCTTTCATAGTCCATTAGCTCAGACAAGGCTTTGCTCTTTCCAAGCCACGCTAGCCTTACCGCTGTGATGTCACAAGAAATATTCCATCTGGTCTCATGTTCAGTCCCTGAAATCTCAATAAACAGGATATTGCTGACCTGGCAACTCTACTGCAGATTGCAGCTCCTGAGCATGCCAAATACTTATTCCAGACAGTAAAATACTCTCTGAAGCAGATTTTATTTTTCAACTGTCAGAGAAGGTGGATAGGATTTGACCTCAGCCCAAAAGTCCTGACATGAACATCACATTGGATTTAGGCCACTTACTTGCTGAAGTCCTTTGGTTATTCTTTTAGTTGAAGATGTATTTTCATTAGCACTGCCTGTCAATTGTGATTGTAAATGAAAATTCCAAATCCTGTCTCTACAGCTATTTTTAAAAAAAATCAGAATGGGTCTTCCAAAGGAAAAAGGATGAGAAGGTGAAAATCTGAATACTGTGAGGGTAAGGAGAAAACTGAGTGACTAAAAAGAAATAAGCAGCCTAGAGTGGTCGAAATGACTAGACTAGATAGGCAGGATATAGATAGATAGATAGATAGATAGATAGATAGATAGATAGATAGATAGATAGATAGATAGATAGATAGATAGATAGATAGATAGATAGATAGATAGATAGATAGATAGATAGATAGATAGATAGATAGATAGATAGATAGATAGATAGAATACTGTGGAAAAGTAAAGAGAAAAGAAGCAGCTACTACCCTGTCTCCAAAGGTGGTTTCTTGTAGAAAGAGCTAACAAATATGGACCTGGTTGGTCATTTCTGTGTGTATTTCAGCAACAGCATTTCAAAAATAATTAAGTTAATTAGCAGTACATTTTGGTAGAAGCATGAAACCTTAATTGCTGTAATTAGTTGTGAATGGGCAGGTGCATTTACTGGAATAACCCCAAGTCATCATCTGATAAGAATAATAATTAATTTCACAAATAAATCTTATCCTTTAAAATGTTAATGAAGTAATGAAGTAGAAAGCATATCTATGTGCAAATAAAGAGTTATTAGTTTATAAATCATATATACAGTAATATGTTAAATAAGACAAACAACTCAGCAGTCTTCTTGTATCCTGGTGACTGAGCATTTCGTGTTTGCTAAAATCTGGCACCTGGTTTTGTAGAGAATTGCATGCTGAAAATATTGTGACCCTGTTAGTTAAACCCTATAGTTACTCAGAAGTAACTCCCACTGAGCTGAATGAGCCTTATCCCCCCCCCCCCCCGTACGTGGAAGTACAGCCTGTCTTGGCTTTCATAGAAGTTATACCAATATCTTGGGAAGAAAAGCTGTATTCCCCCCCCAACACTTTTTGAATTATTAGTGGAGGAGTAAGGTGGAAGCAGAAGACAAACCATGTGTAACCAAAAGGAAAGCTGTCCTAAAATATTTTCTGCCAGATGACCTATTTGACCCAAAGAATTCAGGAACTAAGACAGACATAAAATGTTGATTTATTACAAAATGGGGACTCTTAGGTATAATATAGAAGGGTGTTTCAGAGCCAGAATTTTTCCAGAGCATCATTCTCATCTACCAACAAACTCAGACAGTGAGTACTAAATGACAGAAACAGAGCCAAGTGGAGCCACAGAGAGACAAGAGAGAGCACCAATCCATGTGCAGAAATAAATTCAAGTATGTATTCATTTTCCAGCAGCATGAGGTACGTAAAGTATTCCACCATCAAACAAGCCGAATATGAATTGAGTATTCTTTGTAATAATGAAAAGAAAAATGGAAGATCATAAGAGTTATACAGTCCCTTGGTTGAATACTTTAGAGATGTGGAACAGTTACCTTTTTAATAAGTAATCATGTGCCGTTGTGTCAGTTCTGACCTATGGCAATCCTTTTTGGGGTTTTCTAAGTAGAAAATACTCAGCAGCTTAGCATAAAGAGATTTTGTGTGCCTCTTGATCACCTAATATTTGTTTCAGAGGCAATGTAGGAAATCCACCTTGCCTGTAGCTCTCTCTAGCGCATATATGTGCAGTCAATTCTGACTTATGGCAACTCTTTCCAGTGAGTACTCAGTAGTGGCTTGCCATAACCTTCTTCTGGGGGGGGGGGTGCCCTGGGACTCTGCAGTTTGTCTAAGGCCACACAGGCTGGTTCTACTTGCAGAAAGCATTGTGGGAATCAGAATCTCAATCTCTGGCTCCATGGCCAGATATCTAAGCCACAGAGCTCTCCAGCCAGCTTTTTAAAATTACAACTAGCAACATCCAGAATCAGATTTCTTAGCTGGAATGTCGATGCTTGCCAAGGTATGCTAGTCTGTTCCTCCACACCTTGTTCAGACTTGGTGTGTGTATGTCACAGATGTATTGGAACAAGACAAACATAGAATCTTCATAACTCTGTAGTAGAAATGTTGGAGGTTCTACTACTGATTTAATGACATCGATTGGTAGTATTGCATGCCTGGAGCACCAACAGGCCCCTGAGCTTCTGCCAAGCAGCCCTGTGCCTCTCATTTGGAGACACAAAAGAACATGTTTTCTTCCCAGTAGCTTAATTGCTTCAACGTAAGTAAGGGCCTTTTCCACCTTCATTTCTCAGGAATGCCTCCAGCAGTGGTTTCCAATCCTGGGTTCCCAGTTGGCCATGGACTAAAACTCCCAGAAGCCTTCCCCACTAGTTATGCTCACCAGGATTTCTGGGAGTTGTAGTCCCAAAAAAATCTGAGGACCCAAAGTTGGGAACCACTTCTAGAGTGCAGATGGATCCCAAGACATTTATGGGAAATGAGAGTGAAGGGCAGCAGCTGCTGCATTGCTCTGTAAAATCACCTAGCCACCCAAAATATTGTAAAACGAAATAAAAAATTTAAATCACCTAGCCATCAAAAATAAAATAAAATTAAAAAAAATTAAAAGGGAAAAGGACTCGTCATTTTTATCTAGTAAACTAGGAAGATATAGAAGGCAAGATGTTGTAGGTAAAACGGGAAGCCAGGGGACAGGGTCAGAGAAGTTACAAGAAGTCAGTAAAGAGTGTGAGAGGAAAGAAAAGGGAAAAGAGAAAAAAGGTTTGGGGGGGAATCCTAAAAGAGCAAGTGAGTGTTTCATTTTTCATTTGCTTCCTTACTGTGTCTGTCTGTGTGCATTTATGCATGCATGCATGCATGGGGGAGGCAAGAAGAAAAAGACAGCACATGGGATGTGATCTAGGATGTGTGAGAGACTGTGTATGGGGGGGAATGCAAAATGTATTTCTGCTGGTGCAGAAAACTGTAGGTTCTGATGAGTTGCTTTGTGTGTTAGACCATGCTCTGCCTTGTTGTTTTCCATCTTCTAGAATCTAGACCCATGGGGGCCTCTGGCACATTTGAAGTGGGCCTCAGACTGGAAACAATTCTTCATAAGGTTCATGATGTGACTTATACAATCCTAATTTGGTCTAAATTTCTTTCATGTTGTGTTTATGGCTGCAGCAGCAGCAGCAGCAGCAGCAGCAGCAGCAGCAGCAGCAGCAGCAGCAGCAACAACAACAACAACAACAACAACAACAACAACAACAACAACAACAACAACAAAAGGTTGAGAATGGCTGTTTTGTCCCTTGTGGCCATCGTCCATGTTCCCCATGGCAGCCATTTGGTGATGATGCCCAGGATGTTGCTCACAGGTCAAATAAAATTGGAGACTTTTGATTTTACTCATACTAGATCATAATGTATGTAGATTTAAATCTCTCCAGCGAATTAAATATATTATTGAATAATCTAAAGTTATGCAACAATATCTAGACTGCGGGACTATAGGGCAAAGAATGTTAAGCTATGTTGTAAGGTATCAACAGTGTAGTGTTATGGTTGAGTAGTGGAATAGAAATTTGGAACTTCCATAACAGAGAGTAGTACCCCTGTAGAAGATACCAACACATGACCCATATGAAATGGAGCTTGTGACACAAATGATATGAACAGTGTGAGTTTCAAAGAATACGATTAGAGTTGTTGCCATTCTTAAGCAGAGTCTTTGCCTTATTCCTCTGGTCATGTTTCAAACTCCACAAGAAAAGACTGCAAATCACATTGGGCCAAAGCCACTCTTTTCTATGTGCTGAAAATACCTACTAAAATTAGGCAGCTCAAGAGTACCACGATTTGTTTGCCTGAAAGATGAGGAAATTGTGGCAGGAAGATGAGGAAATTGTGGCCTATTAAGGGCATTGTCAATACGAATGTCAGAATTGCTAATATTATGCCGGAGGAGCTGCACTTATACAATTCAGGGGACAAACCAATCCTTTCCACTAGTGGAAGCCAATGTTTCTTGACTATACAATTACGAGAGAGAGATGGGGGAGATTTGTGCAGGGCTTGCAGAAATAAAGCAACTACGGAATAAATTTATGTATTCTTTTCTTTGTCATATTTGCATGGATAGAAACAGTAATAAGGACAGCAGCTCCCACTGCCCAAAGTAGCAATAGTAAACAGCTTGAGAGAAAACACCAAATGTAGTTACTGTATTTTTGACTCCAAAAAAAATCACAGTTTTGGGTTTCCCCAGCCATATATTTGAGCTTGTTGTGTCCTGTGGCCATTCCCCAGAATTGGAGGACCAATGTGGGTTGATTACTCCATCCTGCCCCAAATTAGTCAGGAGTCCTCATGGGTGACAGAGAACACTGTCCCACATGTACTGCTGAAGTTTCATTCAACTGCCAGTCCAGCTTGTAAAAGAGTTGTGAAAAGACACAGCTTTTTCTCTACTTCTGGCAGGAAAACATCTCAGGCGACCCCTGTGTTTTGCTTATTATGACACCTAGAGGTCATTCTGGGATTTCATGGTCCTTTTCAAAGCCATGAAGCAGTTCATCAACTTCTTCTCTTTAACATGGAGGCAAGCAATACCTGGCCTATCAGTTCTGCCTGGCTTGCTGAGCTTGGTAGAACTCACAATAGAACCTCACAACGTCTTTTTCTTCTGAAGTGCAGAATGACCATTCTGAATTAAACTACCTCACGGTGGCAGTATTGGGCTGTGCGTACAGCTTCATTTTTTCTCTTCGTGTGATTTCCTTTTGTGTCCTTTTGGTGCCTTTTACAATTAATGTGCGTATGCATTTTAATACTGTGTTTTTCTTAGATCTGTAATAGCAACTAGGAGTGGCAGCAGCAAATCAAAAGGCCTGGATTAAAATCTTAGATAGTCTGGCCACACTGCATGGCTTTAAGTAAGCCATCCTTCTGTGAGTGTCAGCTAGCAACTGTGGTCATACAGACCTAACTTCTTTTGTTAAACCATGTGCTTTCAAGTCAATTCTGACTTATAGGGTTATACCTGTAGATAAAAGAAAATATTTCTTTACCCAGTGTGTTGTTATTATGTAGAACTCCTTGCCAGAGGATGTGGTGATGGCCTCTGGCCTAGATGCTTTTAAAAGGGGATTGGACAGATTCCTGGAGGAAAAGTTCATTGCAGGTTACAAGCCATGATAGGGATGTACAATCTACAGGCTTAGGAGGAAGGTACCTCCAAATGCCAGGTGCAGGGGAGGGGAATCAGGAGACAGGTCTCTAGTTGTCTCATGTGTTCCCAGAGGCATCCGGTGGGGCCACTGTGAAGTCCAGAAAGCTGGACTAGATGGGCTCTTGGCAAGGCCCTTGGCTCTTCTTATGTTCTATATTGTAAGGAAACCATGATGGTCTCTGGGGAAAACTCTGGATGATCTGAAACAAGGGAGGAGAATCTCCAGCACCTGACAACTCCTGTCCAGCCTGCGGGGAACCCAAAGTTGTGCTTCTTCTTCCCCCAAAGTCCCACCTTGATGAACAGGAGCAGGAATCAGGGAGCTGGGTTTGCTCTCCCAGCTGGGAGGAGAGTGACTATGCAGGACCAGCCAACACAATCACAGGCTGTGGGGTACAGTTGGCTCTCGAAGAGCACCTGGCTTCTGTCTGCCCCCCCCCCGCCGCCGCCTCCATGTGGAGAGGGCAAGGGAACAGCGAGGCTAATTCCAGCAAAAGCTGGAAAAGCTCTAGCTAGCACTTTGGCCATGAAGCCCTTGAGGTCAAGGTGCATGGCTCCACCCCCTGATGTCTTTTATCCAACTCCTGTAGGGTTGATGTGGTGTGGATTGAGTCTCCTGGCCCCAGACACTTCCTACTCCTGCTTGGGGAACAGCCTGCTCCCCCTCCTCCTGCCCCTTTCTATCCTCTCTCTTGCTTGGTAGAAAGGCACCCCTTGGTGGCAGCTAAACTGGATAGGTATGCCCAAAAGTACACATATGGCAAACCCCTCTAAGGGTAGTGCTAATATTTATCATCCACATAATCTCCTTCTCCTCTTCCTCCTCCCCATGACTATGATAAACAATATTGTATTTTGCTATTTATTCATGTGCCTCCATGTTCTTCTGTCTCAATATCCAAAAGGTAGCTAACTGTGCTGAAGCTGAGCTTTGCAGATATGCTGGACTGCCAGAAAGATGAGCAAGTAAGCCCTAGAGCAGATCAAGCCCGAACAATCTTTGGAGGCAAAAATGACAAAGCAAAGGCTGTCCTGCTTTGGGCACATCACAAGAAGGCGGGATTCACTGGAAAAGACATAATGTTGGGGAAATCAGGAGAAGAGGAAGACAAAGTATGAGATGGAATAACTCTATAAAAGACGCCACAGGCTTCAGTTTACATGAGCTGAGCGGGTCTGTTGAGGGCAGGACATTTTGGAGGTCCCTCATTCATAGGGTCACCATAAGCCAGAGGTGACTTGACAGCATATAATAATAATAATAATAATAATAATAATAATAATAATAATAATAATAATAATAATAATAATAATAATAATAATAATAATAATAATAATAATAATAATAATAATAATAATAATAATAATAATAATAATAATAATAATAATAATAATAATAATAATAATAAAATTTATTGTCATTGTAAGTATATACACAGTATACCCATACAACGAAATTCACAGACACCCAGAGACCAGACACAAGCACACACATAACATTCCCCAAACACTCCCCACCCACTAAAAAATTCCCCACTAAAAATACAAACATCTACACCTCAGGCCAAGTAACACAGTCCAACTAATTATTCACTACTGGTGGTCTTTAAGCTCATTATTAATTGCAATTATAGCTCTAGGATAAAAACTATTTAGAAAACGTGTGGTCCGAGTCTTAATTGTTCTATATCTTCTGCCAGACGGTAACAGTTCAAAAAAGTTATAAGCAGGATGGGAAGAGTCTCTCAGGATGCTGTGTGACTTCCTCAGACAGCGAGATGTGAAGATGTCATCCAGGGTTGGTAGCTGGAGCCTAATAATATTCTGGGCAATTTTAATGGTTCCCTGTAGAGCTTTTTTGTCCGCTACAGAGCTACTCCCAAACCATGCCAGAATGCCATAGGTTAGGACACTCTCAATGGTGCTACGATAGTAGGACAGAAGTAAATGCTGTGATAAATTTAACTTCCCGAGCATTCTCAGGACATACAGCCTCTTCTGTGCCTTCTTTGTTAGCATGTTGGCATTTATAGTCCATGAGAGGTCCTCTGAGATGTAAGTACCCAGAAATTTAAAACTACCAACTCTCTCCACTTCCTCACCATTTATGTACAGTGGTAAATGTACATTTCTCTTCCTCCTAAAATCAATTATGATTTAGTTTTTTTATGTTAAGTGTGAGATGATTTTCTTTACACCATAGTATCAATCTTTGTACTTCCTTTCTATAAGCAGACTCATTGTTCTTATTTATGAGTCCCACCACTGTCGTATCATCCGCAAATTTAATAATTGCATTGGTGTTATATAGTGGGGTGCAATCATGTGTGTACAGGGAATAGAGGAAGGGACTTAGCACGCAGCCCTGGGGAGCTCCTGTACTTAGTACCAGGGTAGAAGAATGGTGGGATCCCATCCTTACTGACTGTGGCCTATCTGTCAGAAAATCTTTTATCCACATGCAGATCTCCTCAGGTAATCCCAGGTTGATCATTTTTAAAAACAACCTATTTGGTAGAATGGTGTTAAAAGCAGAGCTATAATCCACAAACAACAGCCTCGCATAAGTTCCCTGTTGTTCTAAGTGGCTCAATACAGTATGGAGTACAATGGACACAGCATCATCAGTAGATCTGTTTCTCCTGTATGCAAATTGCCATGGATCCAAAGAAGGTGGAAGACTAGCCTTAATGTAATCCAGCACCAATCTCTCAAAACATTTCATAATAACAGATGTTAAAGCTACTGGTCTATAATCATTGGGAGATACCACAGCTGACTGCTTCGGGACTGGCACTATAATAGATGTCTTGAGGCAAGTGGGGACAGAACACTGCAACAAGGATAGATTGAAAATATCCGTAAAAACTCCAGCTAATTCTGCAGCACAGCCCCTAACAACTCGTCCCATGATTCCATCTGGTCCAGCTGCCTTTCGAATATTAATATTCTGGAAAGCGCATCTGTCGCGACTGCCACCTCCTCCTACGTCACCACAAGAGATGACAGGTCACGATCCTTCACACACACACACACAACTTCGCTGCCACCAACCACACATAAACCTGACACTTCAGACTTAGTATGGATTTAAAAATAAAAATGATGATTTATTGGATACAAAAATAAAATGGAAATCACTGAGTAAAATAATCACTTGTCATACTATATTTCTCAGACCTTAACCCTGCACAGTTCTTTATTACTTAACACTCAATTACTCAATTACCTAACCTATATCTAACCCTGTATACAGATCTTCCTTCAAGCCCTCTCTCACTCTCCCACTCTCTAATAATTCCCAACACTCTAATTCACTTTCCTTTGCACTCCCCCCTTATATACAAACACTCCACCCCTTTAAGACCCACCTCCTGCCCTGCCATAGGCTAGGAAACTCCAGCCTTAGCCAAGACAGGCAGGTGACGTCATGGCACACGTCACATACCTTCCCCCTTTAATAAGTTGTTTTGTGGGGGAAAGCTAAGGTGCTTTTCCCCCCAAAACAACTGAAAACAACATAAAGCATTACATTTATCAACACAGTTTAACACAACTACAGTATTCAAATATACTTACATTTCCGCCATACAGGTATATAAAAACATGCAATGCATAACATTTATCATAACACAACACATAACTTTCCAAACATTTTACATTGCCATATACCATGTACAGAGTCCATAAGTTCTTCAGATGTCGTCTTCCGGTCTTCTGGATAAGGCGTCAGCCACACAGTTTATAGTCCCTCTGACCACCTTAACCTCGAAATCATAGTCCTGCAAAAGAAGCGCCCACCTCATCAGTTTACTGTTCTGTGATTTCATAGTCCGCAACCACGATAGAGGTGAGTGATCAGTGCACAAGGTAAAATGTCGACCCCAGACGTAAGCCTTCAACTTCCGGATCGCGAAGATGATCGCCAAACACTCTTTCTCGATGGTAGAAAGACTCTTCTCCCTGGGAAGCAACTTCTTGCTCAGGTACGCCACTGGATGTTGGTCTCCGCTGTCATCCTGTTGGCACAGTACCGCTCCCACACCGGCATTAGACGCATCTGTGTAGATGATGAACTCTCTGTTGAAGTCAGGAGCATGCAGCACTGGATGGTTGGTTAGAGCATCTTTCAGCCGTCCAAACGCCATCTCGCACTCTTCCGACCAGGAAACGCTGTTGCTGCTCTGCTTCTTTGTCAGGTCTGATAAAGGTGCAGCAATCTCACTGAAACCGGGTATAAACTTTCTGTAATACCCTGCCAGACCTAAAAAGGACCTCACTTTCTTTTTAGTGGTAGGTCTGGGCCAATTCAGGATTGCTTCTACCTTGGCCTCTAAAGGTTTGATTAGGCATCCTCCCACTATGTGACCTAGGTACTTCATC
Organism: Pogona vitticeps; assembly: GCF_051106095.1. NCBI lineage: Eukaryota > Metazoa > Chordata > Lepidosauria > Squamata > Agamidae > Pogona > Pogona vitticeps. The sequence goes on from NC_135783.1 coordinate 203,336,038, forward strand.
TCTGAGTTACCTAGCTGACACTTACTAGCTTTAACGGTTAAGCCAGCATCTTTCAATCTTTGTAGCACTAACTCTAGATGATGTAGGTGATCTTGCCAGGTGTTGCTAAAGACCCCTATGTCATCGATATAAGCTACTGTGAACTCACTAAGCCCTTTCAGAGTATGGTCCATGAGCCTCTGAAATGTAGCTGGTGAGTTTCTCAGGCCAAAACTGAGGACCCGGAACTCAAACAGGCCAAATGGACTGCAAAATGCGATTTTCTCTTGGGCCCTAGGATTACTTCTTCCTTGCCAACACTCTTTGGTTAGACCTAAAAAGGATATGACTCTGCAACCTCCAATCATCTCACTTAGGTCATCAAGCCTAGGCATAGGATAAGCATCAGGTTTAGTTACTGAATATAACTTGCTGTAGTACACACAGAACCTGACACTGCCATCCGGCTTGTCTACTAAAACTACAGGGACTAACCAAGCGCTAGATGAGTGTACAATAGTTTGATCGTTCAGCATTTCGTCTAGCTCTTTGCGATTATTGTCAAAGTAATAACCTGTTACTCTATATGGTGTTACAGACTGAGAAGCATTCCCTGTGTCAGTCCTGGGTAGCACTCCCTTGTCAACACCAGGTTTGTTTGAGAACACTTCTTGAGGTTTTGTAACCAGCGTTCTACAACTATTCTGCTGTTCTCTGGATAGAGCAGGGCTGATCTGCACCTCCTGTGGATTGAACTTTTGCGGGCCCCTCCCTTCCCCGAAGGGCAACCCATGTTCCTCCTTATCAGCTGCTTTTATTGCAAACTGCACATGGTTGGTCTCTCTGTAATAAGGCTCAAGGGCATTGACGTGAACGACCCCCCTGCCTAACCTTTTCATAAGTTTGGATGTATGAGAGGTTCCTAAGTCTGTGATTATCTCAGAAGGAAAACCCATCCTACTCATGTAAATTACTAAGGCTTCTGCCACAGTCTGGGTCTCTATATTACGTAATGGGATCGCTTCTGGATATCTCGTTGCATGGTCTACTATAGTTAAAATAAATCTGTTCCCCCGCTTAGTGGCGTTGGGCAATGGACCTATGATATCCACCCCTAGACGTGTAAAAGGAGTTGAAATCACGGGTAATGGGCATAGCTTTGCTCTAGTCTTATCACAATTGGAGCCCTGTCTCTGACAAATATGGCATCTTTGACAGAAACTCTTAATCTGTTTACCCATATCAGGCCAGTAAAAGTTTTGGGCTATTCTTTGTTTGGTCTTGTTTATCCCCATATGAGCTGAGAAAATGTCTGCATGTCCCTTTTCCAGAATCATAGGGCGATATTTCTCAGGCACCACCAGCTGTCTCTTAACTTCAGGCCCCCCTTTTGAAATATTATTCAGTTTTTCCTTATAAAGTAAACCACCCTTAATAATAAAACGTTCAGGGCACTCAGGTGATAAATCTTTATCAGTCACCTTTCCAAAACAGTCTTTTAAGGTGGGGTCTGCTGTTTGTTCCTTGACAAAGAGGCTTTTCTGAGGTATTTCAACTGAGAATGCCTCAGGTTGTGGTACAAATTTCTCTGGCTCTTGAGAGTCAGTCTCATTACTGGCTTCACTTTGTACTGATTGTGAACGTGTTACCACCAGGGCACTCTTGACATGCTTTGTTAAGTCATTACCAATAAGAAAAGGGGTAGGAATCTCAGAAGACACCCCCACTCTCCACAATCCCTTCCAACCTTGATATTCAATTTTCAAATCAGCTACAGGTAATGAAACTAGTTCTGACCCAATCCCTTTCACAGATAGAGTCTGGTCAGCAATCATACAACTTTGGGGTACTATGTCTGAGTGGCAAATAGAAATTTGAGAACAGGTGTCTCTCAAAGCTGAATAGTCATTTTCAAAGACTTTTATCCTGTCCCCAGCAGATTCCAGTAAAGCAGCATTGGTCTGTATGTAATAACAATGGACAACTTCAGCGAGAGGTAGCTCCTTCAATGTATCCAATTCAGAGCTCCTAACTGCCTCTGCCTGGGTTTCCATGACAACAGAGCTATCACTAGAAGAAGCTTGAGGTTTACTCTGAACACAAAATACAGCCTTTGCTTCTTTTACATTAACTTTCTGAGGTGGAATTTCTTTATTTTGCCTTGTATTAAAACATTGTGCAGCAATGTGACCTTTCTTTTTGCAAATGAAGCAGATTCTCTCCCCCCATGAGCTTTTCCCATCAGATCTTTCAAGTTTCTCTTTTCCCTCCAAAACTTGTTTACTGTGCTGACCCTGTTCTGAGGGCTTTTCACTAAAATGGCCGCCCACTTTAGTCTGTCTCTGTGCTTGTTCCTTAGAGAAATTTGGGTCCCATGTTTTCCTCACACTTCTCCCCTCATAACAACTAGGACCCCTTATTTGAGAAATAAAATCAGCTATTTGAGCAGCGTTTCTAACATCAGTTGGTTTCCGTTCTTGAACTAAAAATTTAAGTTCCCCATGGAGTAAGAAATAAAACTGCTCCAGGCCCACAACATTTTTCAATTCCTGAAAAGTTTTTACATTCTCCTGTTCAAGCCACCGATCCAAACACTTTTCTAGGTTAAAACCAAGTTGGGTATAAGATTCATCTGATTTTTTAGTAAGTTTTCTGAACTTCAACCTAAGATGTTCTGAATTAATGCCAAACCGATTATAAACCATTTTTTTGAACTCTGAATAATCTTTACTGAGCTCAACTGGCATATCAGCATACACATCAGCCATTTTTCCACTCAGGAGAGACCTCAAAATTATCATTTTCTCTGTTTCTCTGAGGGAAAAATCTGAGGCTGCTCTCTCAAAACTTGTAAGGAACGCTTCAACCGAATCCCCTTGTTTATAGGATGGAAATTTCTTTAAATCTGCTTTTGATAATTGGCTCTCCTC